>NW_007732728.1:0-3673 GCF_000696425.1 Galeopterus variegatus
AAAGTGAAATGATAACCCCCCAAAAGGAGAAGATATTTTCAAATAATACATCTGATAAGAGACTGACATCCAGAATATATAAATAACTCCTACAACTTAATAATAAAAAGATGAATAACTCAATTTAAAAATGGACAAGAAATCTGAATACGCTATTCTTCAAAATAAGATATATAGATATTTGGCAAACAAACACATGAAAAGGTGCTTGATTTCATTAGCCATCAGTGAAATGCAAATCAAAACCACAATGAGAAACCACCTCACATCCATTAGCATGGCTATAATCAAAAGGACAGGTAATAACAAGTGCTGGTGAGAAACTGGAGCCCTCAAACGTGTTGCTGCAAGTGGAAAATGGTGCAGCAGCTTGGGAAGGCAGTTGGACAGACACAGGAAGTGTTAAGACAGAGTTGCCACGTGACCAGAAATTCCACTCCTAGGCATGTACCCAAGGGAAGTTAAAACATACATCCACATAAAAACTTGTACGTGAATGTTCACAGCAGCATGATTCATGAGAGCCAAAAAGTGGAAACAGCCATCAGCTGATGGATGGAAGAACATTTGGCATATCAATCCAATGAAATATTATTCGGCAATAAAAGAAATGAAATACTGATACACAAGGTGAATAAAACTTAAAAACATTATGCTAAGTGAAAGAAGCCAGTCATGAAAGACCACATATTGTCTTATTGTATTTATATGAAATATGCAAAATAGGCAAATCTATGGAGACAAAAGATAAATTAGCAGCAGGCTATGGCTGAGTGTGAGCGGGAATGGGGAGTGACTGCTGGATGGGTATGGGGTTTCTTTTTGTGGGGATGAAAATGTTCTAAAATTAGATCATGGTAATAGTTCAATTCTGTGAATATACTAAAACCATTAAATTATACACTTGATATGGATGAATTTTATGGTATGTGAATTCTATCAGAATATGTTTTTAAATGACAATTTAATGTTTCAAACAATTATTATTACATTAATTGGATTCTTACCATATATCAGAAACTATTCTGGAAATTTAATATGAATAATTTCATTTAATCCTTAAAATATCTGTGTAACATAGGTACTATTATTATACCCATTTTACAGGTGAGTGAATTGAGGCTCAGACAAGTTAAATGACCCACAGTCGTGGCAAATGAATCGAAGAGCCATTATGTGAACTCACACTTGTCTGCCTCTGAGCCCAAGAACTTCCCCACGGTGCTAAGTCTGCCCCTCTGTTCAGTAGTCACTTTTATAGGGCTTACAGGTTTGGGGACAGAAGACACAAAGAAGAGACCTGGTGCCTCCCCACAAGAAGCTCACAGTCTAGGAGCCAGATACAATTATAGGAGATTAAGACGCACTGTAGTAAGTGCTGAAGGATAAAGAAGGGCACACATGTGCTCACGGCGCCTTGGGAGCACCAGGGTAATGACCATCCTCTGGCCCTGGCTCATGAATGCATGAAGGTGTCACAGCACTAACATCAGATTGGAAGGGCTGCCCCTAGACCTGTTCCTTCCCCCACTTATTGCCAACTCACCTCATCTACTTGGCTGCTCAAACACACCCCTGGGAGTCATCCTTGATTCTCCTCTTCCCCATATCCCATCTGCCCTCAGTTCTGCCATTCTACCACCAAGCTGTGTTCCAAACCTGTCTACTCCTCCTCCAGTGCCCACCCTTGTGCACGCCACCATCAAGTCACGTGCAGTACTGCACTGGTCTCCTCGCTGATCTCCCTGCTGCTATGTTTACCCCCCACAGAGCATTCTGCGTACCTTTACCAGAGTCCCAGAGTGCGCTGGGAGTAGGCAAACAGCCTGATAGGAGTGAAGGGAGGGAATTAGTCCTCAGGGGGTGTTAATGTTAAAGAAAAGTGATGTGAACAGTGTGGGGCTCTGGCATGTGTAGACGCATCTGGATGCAGGGTACAGGTGTATAGACATACTGATGTGGGCTAGAAGGTATAGTCAGCTGTGCGTTTAGGGTGCGTTTGAGTACACATCACCGTGACTGTCTTCACAGCATGTGAAAATACCTGTGAAAGAAAACCTTCATCCCGCTGTGTCATCGCCCCGACTAAAACCACATTCTCACTGCTGAGCATGATAGCAGAGCAGGGTGTGCAAAATCAGGTGCAGAGAAGCAAGCAAACAGATATATATCTCAAGGCTTCTTGCCTAAAAGGACCCTAAGGCCCCAGCTGACAGGGGCATCTATGCAGACAGCTACCAATGCCAGTCACTTGCTAGGAAACAGCAAGATGAAGGATCCCTAAAAGAACATCAAAAGATGACTAAGGAAACTGGGGACACACAGGATAAACTGAGTGTTGTATTGTTGGGAAAAGTAAGGTTTATAGTCCTGTTCAGGCTTCAGAGGCATTAATAAAATAATGCTTCCAAGCATTAATAAAATAACCACAGCTGCATATTTGCACACAAACTAATGTTATCAGTCTGTGGCTGGGTAATCTAAGCAGGATTTCCCCAAACCGCTCTCTGAAGTCTCACCTGTGGAGAGGACGCACTGCCTGGAACAATTCCAGCTGGGACTCCGACTGCTGTTCACAGAACTTCCCAGCACTGCTTGGATCTGGATGTAGGTGTTTCCCCAATTTGGTGATGTATATACTGTTTAAATTCTTAATATTCCTGTATAATCTCGCTTTCTTTGCTTACTTGCTTACTACTGTACCTCAATAAATGCCATAAACTGGCTTATTATTGTGACAAGTGGTTTCTTTTATCAACAAATCCTTTGAACATAAACGAAAGTAAAACTTTTGGCAAAACATGTTTGTAAAGAATTTGCCTGGCTTTTGTTCATGATTCCCGGGAGGGAGCCTCTAAATCCTTTGGAATTTCCCAAGTGATAGGAGTGTGTCTTTGTTACTCATGATGGGCCCCGACAGTGATGCTGATGATGGGACTCACAGTGGGCCCCTAGAGAGTTTCAGGATAGGTGTTGGCCATGCCAAAAGACCATGTGATTAGAGGGTTGAGGGGGGCTGGACATTGAGTTCAATCATGTAGGCAGCGATTCAATCAATCATGACTACATAACAAAACACCAGAGCTTGGGTGATTTTCCTGGTTGGTGATGCACGTGCATGGGTTGGGAGGGTGACATGTCCTGGCTCCACACAGAGAGAACATGGTAGCTTCATGTTTGGAACCTTCCGAGACTCCTCCTGTGCATCTCCTCTTTTAGCTGGTCCTGATTTATATCTTTATTGCTATAAGAAAACTGTAATAGTAAGTATAGCACTTTGCTGAGTTCTGGGAGTTGTTCTAGTGAATTATCAAACCTGAGGGGTCTGTGGGAACTCCTGAATTTGTAACTAGTCAGTCAGAAATGTGGGTGCTCAGGAAACCCCTAAGCTGGCAGTTGGTATCTGAAGCGAGGGGGTTCCTGTGCAGGACTGTGCCCTTGTGACATCTGGCCTAACTCTGGGCAGTTAGTGTTGGAATTACATCGCACTGAGCCAGCAAACCTTGCACCTCACTGGGGAAAGCTTTGCAGGAGCACAGGTCGAAGGCCATGTTTTTGTGTATCTTACAAGTCACCCTGGCTAAAAGCAGCCCAGACAGCCAACAGCAGCAGACTCAGAAAACATGGTCAGGTGGTTGTTCTATCTGCCTGTCCTGGTTAAAATAGCTGTCCA
>NW_007732728.1:4585-5208 GCF_000696425.1 Galeopterus variegatus
ACAGGAGTATTGGAGCTGGAGTTAAAGTGTTTATGGTAAGGGTAGCTTTGAATTTGGGAAGGATGTCCCGCTCCAATAAGGGTGGGGTGCAGGAAAGGGGTTGAGTGATTCGTGGGCGGTGTTCTCATCCCGTGACCCCTACTATTGTGATAGAGGACGGGGCTGTTGGTCCTGCATATTCAGGAAGGGTACAGTAAGTGGCCCCTCTATCGATGACAAAGGAGATCGGCTTACCTGCCACGAGGCGAGTTACCCTGGGCTCACGCATGGTGATCTCCATGGGGGCCTCGGGCCCTGGACATCGTCAGTCCTCCTCCTGGGCAAAGCTGAGCAGCTCTGGTAGGGATGGCCATGAAGCCAAAGGCTGTGGGTTGGGGACTGGGCCACTCCTTCTCTGGCAAGTGGAACAGTCAATCCCCCCAGTGACCTAGTTGTTTTCAGTGAGGACAGGGCCCCAGAAGGAAACCCGGGGTTTGAATGGGCCCATGCCCAGCGGCCTGGTTGACCACATTTGAAGCAGTTCCCAGGTGGCTTGCCCCTAGAGGCAGCCAGCTTTGGAGCGTCAGATGGCATTGGCCAGGAGCTGCTATTTGGCCTGATCTCTCTTGTAACAATCTTTCTTC
>NW_007732728.1:5269-6908 GCF_000696425.1 Galeopterus variegatus
TCAGATGGCATTGGCCAGGAGCTGCTATTTGGCCTGATCTCTCTTGTAACAATCTTTCTTCTTTTTTTCCCCTATTGTTAAAAACCTTGAAAGCTGCATTGAGGAAGTAGTGTAAAAGGGCTATGCCTGCAGGGGAGTTTGATCTATATGTGTGTATTTATGTAAAGCCTCAGAGAGGCGGGTTAGGAATTAGTAGCCTTCTGGAGGCTGTAAATCAGGTGTGTGATCATGTTATCCTGGAGATCCCGATCCCCGTGGCCAGCATGGTAGTCTCAATTTGGGTCCATGAGAGGAACAGCAACAGCTCCCACAGGCCACCTATTATTTTGTGCATGTACTTCGTCTGCCTGTTGTTGGGCTACTATCCAGACCTGCTCCCTTTCTTCAGGGGATGGATATGTGTCTGGGTCTGACTGGAAGGATCCCAGTCATTTTTTTATTTTGGAGAGACTGGAAAGAGAAAAGGGGATATGTACCTGGATAGTTCCCTCCATCTCAGTCACTTCACGGAGGGGATAGAAAGGAGCCGGAGCTGAGGTGGAATTGTCACCTGACGAAAGGGGAGAAGGAGAGGTGGGTTGGGTGGCTGAGGACGAAGAGAGGGAAAAGGTGGAGGGGCTGGTGAAGGATCTGGAGCATAAGAAGGTAGTCAAGGTGGCCCGTACAGGGAGCAGAGAAGTCTGACAGATCGAAAGATTGATCCGTGTCTGGAAAGGGAGATCGGGCATAAGCTAGGAGAATTTGAGATGTAGGACAGTTTTGACAGAGAGAAGGACTGTAGTTGGAGATAGAAAAAAGGCTTGAACATAAGAAATCTCTCCAGCTTTGGCTGTTTCGGTGAGTATCTAAATCAAGAGTGCCATCTTGTGGCCACTGGGATCCATTGTAATGAGGCATTTGAGTTTTAATGTCTCCCTGGAGGCTGAGAGATTGTCTAGGAGACAGACCAGAGGTGTAAAGTGCAGAGCACAGTAGAAAATGAGATGTTTAGGTTTAATGTCTCCCCAGAGGCCAAGGGGTAAATTGGCCAGGAGACAGCCCAAGGGCGTAGAGTGTGGAGGTTTGGATTGTGAGGATCCCATGCAGTGGGTGAGAAAGGAAACAGGCAGTCCTGGTAGAATGCCACCAAGGAGCATCCTCTTTGGTATGCATCTTCTTTTTGAGCAAAAAGCCAACAACTGGCTAATGCAGCATCCTCCACTAGCTGGGGGGAATGAGAAGAGTTCCCTCAGCCAGGCACCTGGGCTTCATAGAGACTGTAGTCATAGAGAGTAGTCAGGGGAACTCGTAGAAGCAGGACAGACCCACTGACTCACAATGAACTGAGGCCAATGTTGGATGTGTTGGTCTGAAATGGCAAAAGGAGAGTCCCAGAGGTACCCGGTTCAGGAAGGGCGGCCGAGGGCCAATCATCCCAAGAGAGGGGATCATCCAACATCGGCGAGAACCCTTCTGAGGTTTTGGCACCATAATGAAAGAAAGTGAGCCAAGACAGCAGGTACCAATCAAGCTTTATTACAGGAAAAGAATCTACTGGGCTGCGCTCAAAGTGGAGGGCAGCCCGGGGCTGCCCTCAAGATGGAGGACAGCACCAGGTGTGGGGGTAGGAGAGCTTATATAGGGCACCAAGGGCTGGCTG
>NW_007732728.1:7090-29322 GCF_000696425.1 Galeopterus variegatus
GGACAGCACCAGGTGTGGGGGTAGGAGAGCTTATATAGGGCACCAAGGGCTGGCTGATACATCAAGGAGGGGCATTATGCTAATATGGAAGCTATGTGGAGAATTGCGCCCTTGCAGCAGCAAAAGTGTTTCTGTTTTGCAGAAGTCACGGGTCTTCTCATAAAGGGAAGGGGGGAGGGGTTTGGTGCTGGAGTGGAAGACAAGGCTGGCCGCTATTTTGTGCTTATTGTGTGCACAGTCATGTCCAAGGTCCATCAATGAGCAGTTTCGGTATGATGTGATGGAGCTCCCAAGAGGAGATGGCCACAGGCAGATAGATGGATGATCAAAAGCTCAAAGTGGAGATCAAGGTCAGAGACAGACTTAACAAGTCATCAGCACACAGGCAGGTTTCCAAAGCTGACCCAGTTCTACTGTTAGGTCACTTGGGAGAGGGGCGGGATGGAAAGATGGAACTCTGGGGGCACCATGTTAGAGCCCTTCAAGGAGTGTGGAAGGAGATCAAATGAGGAGACACAGGAGGAGTTCATGAAATCAAAGTGAGTAAGGAGCCCAGAGTGAGAGAGACCAAATGTGAAGTCATGTTCGATATGAGGATTGAGAGAGTGCTTTGTGGGCCTAGGTTGGGCGTGCCCAGGGTGGAAAAAAACAGACTGCCCGTGAGCTGCTTTCAGCAGCAGAAGAGCCAGGTGCTGCCCCCGAGGGGAATGCTGGGCAAGCTGCCCTCCAGCTTCCTGAGGACAACGGGCACTTCCTGGAGGCCCATGGCAGACTTTTCAGAGGGAACTAAAAACAAAGGCCCCACAGGGGCAAGGAACTGCTATTTTTCGGATTATTTTTAAGTTTTTTTTCTTTTTTTGGCTGCTGGCCAATATGCGGATCCAAACCCTTGACTTTGGTGTCATAACACTGCACTCTAACCAACGGAGCAAACCAGCCAGCCCTGCTATTTTTCATTATAAGCCTGTAGTCCTTGATTTTTTAATCATGTGCGTGTAGAACTTTGATAAAAATAATAAAAAAATATTTTATTATTATGTGACTTAATACTAAATCAAATCTTTTAACTGGCTCTAATCAATATTTCAAAATAGGTGAAGTTCATTTTAGGAATATTCCAACCTCCTCCACCATGTAACCCCAGCTGCCCAAGCCACACTACCTGGGGTAAAATTCCTCTCAGATTATATTCAATGATTAAAGATAGCCGCTGTACTGAGCAAGATCCACTGCTCAGGCAGTCCAGATTCCATTAAAGATCAGAGAAATATTTCATCCTTTTTCAGGCCTAAGAAAACACAGAAAAGGAAGAACATCATCCCTCGCCTCTGCCCCAACCACTGCAGCAGTGCTGAATGTTGCAGTGTTTCTGCAGGCTAATCCACCTCGTCCCTGGTTAACACCTGCAGCCCTGGTCTGCCCTGTGTCTAGACTGCGGCACATGGGCCACTGCCTGGTCCCTGTGGGGNAAAAAAACAGACTGCCCGTGAGCTGCTTTCAGCAGCAGAAGAGCCAGGTGCTGCCCCCGAGGGGAATGCTGGGCAAGCTGCCCTCCAGCTTCCTGAGGACAACGGGCACTTCCTGGAGGCCCATGGCAGACTTTTCAGAGGGAACTAAAAACAAAAGCCCCACAGGGGCAAGGAACTGCTATTTTTCGGATTATTTTTAAGTTTTTTTTCTTTTTTTGGCTGCTGGCCAATATGCGGATCCAAACCCTTGACTTTGGTGTCATAACACTGCACTCTAACCAACGGAGCAAACCAGCCAGCCCTGCTATTTTTCATTATAAGCCTGTAGTCCTTGATTTTTTAATCATGTGCGTGTAGAACTTTGATAAAAATAATAAAAAAATATTTTATTATTATGTGACTTAATACTAAATCAAATCTTTTAACTGGCTCTAATCAATATTTCAAAATAGGTGAAGTTCATTTTAGGAATATTCCAACCTCCTCCACCATGTAACCCCAGCTGCCCAAGCCACACTACCTGGGGTAAAATTCCTCTCAGATTATATTCAATGATTAAAGATAGCCGCTGTACTGAGCAAGATCCACTGCTCAGGCAGTCCAGATTCCATTAAAGATCAGAGAAATATTTCATCCTTTTTCAGGCCTAAGAAAACACAGAAAAGGAAGAACATCATCCCTCGCCTCTGCCCCAACCACTGCAGCAGTGCTGAATGTTGCAGTGTTTCTGCAGGCTAATCCACCTCGTCCCTGGTTAACACCTGCAGCCCTGGTCTGCCCTGTGTCTAGACTGCGGCACATGGGCCACTGCCTGGTCCCTGTGGGGCGCTTCCTTTGGTACCTGGGTTTTCTCCAAACACCCACAAGACCTGGGATCAAAATCGAATCAAAGTCAATTATCAGTATTTTCTACGTGTTACATTCTTGTCCCTTCATCCCGAGAAGCATGATTTACTAAGAAACAGGAACAACAGCTAAACTACAGCCTGCGGGCCAAATGCGGCCCACAGCATATTTTGTATAACCTGTGAGCTAAGAATGTATTAACATTTTTAGATGGCTAGGAAAAAAATCAAAATAATAATATACTTAATCTTAAGAACTGAATGTACCCCCCACCCCAAATTCAAAATTCACATGTAAATGAACTTCACCTATTCATAACCCCCAATGTGACTGTATTTGGAGATAGGGCCTTTAAGGAGGTAATTAAGGTTAAATGACATCGAAGACTTCCGGTCAAAATGGCAGAATAGACGTTCCCCAGTGTCACTCTCTCCCACAAAACAACGAATTTACAACTATAAAAATGTAACATCAGCCAAGCTGGAGCCACTGGAGCTCAGGTGAAGAGTAGGAGAGACCTATAGAACACATGAGGGCAGGAGAAACCACAAAGAGAGAAAGAAAAAACAGCTCTCAGCGTTTTTTTTTTTTGTGACCGGTAAGGGGATTGCAACCCTTGGTGTGGTGTCGCTGACACCGTTCTCAGCCAGTGAGCGCACCGGCCATTCCTATATAGGATCCGAACCCGCGGTGGGGGCGTCGCTGCGCTCCCAGCGCCGCACTCTCCCGAGTGTGCCATGGGGCCGGCCCAGCTCTCAGCGTTTTGGGCTGTGGCCACTTTAATGCTGGAGCACATGGAACAGGAGCCGGCAGAAACCGCAGCTGTGCCCTTTAGATGGAGTTACTTGGAGGCAGCAGGGAAGAAGAGGACTTTGGTGGCCCCCAGGACAGCAAGACCACTAACAGGGTTCCTGTGGACCCACACAGGAGTGAGGAGCCAGAACAGCTGAAAAAGGGGAGCCACTCAGAGGCCAGTGAGTCATCACAGGGGACTGGCGCAGAGCCTGTCCCATGGGAAGTGTTTGGAGCATAGGCTGTGGGGGAGACAGGCCCACCAGGAGAACACTGGGACACAGCAAGGGCAGCCGATCTGCCCCCCAATCAGCACAGGACCACTCAGAGGAGACTGGTCAGGAATGCAGAATTGCATGGGGTGCAGTTTGATGAAAAAACTCAGGCCCAGATCAGAGCTTCTACACAACCCAGGTGCACCAAGTCTCAGAGCCGGAAGTACCTATAAGGTCAACCATTAAACCCTGAGCTGCACAAAAACTCTTCCCTAGGGAAACAGCAGCAAAGGAGCAATTTAGCTCAACCACACAGCTCAAGGACTGGTTCTCACAGGAAGTTCCCATTTTAGAAGCAAGCAAAGGGCGAAAACTTAGTTCTAGCCCAGGCACACCATGAATGCCTTGGGGCCCACCAGGGGACATGAGGCATGGAGCCAGGGGCAGGACCCCTACCCACAACCACTCACACCGCCAGCAACTCGGGGGCCCACCCAGAACCTGACAATTGGAGTCAAGGACTGGACTCTACTTCCACATACTGGCACACCACCAATGCCTAGGGACCTGCCGGGGACCCAATGCTAGCAGCCAGGAACCTGACCCCCTTCCCACAACAGGCATGCTATGACACTGCCTCAGGGCCCCACCTGGGGGCCCAAGGCATGGAGAAGGGGACCGGACCTCTCTCCTACAACCAGGCACACACCAGTATCTTGGGGTCCGCCCAAGGACCCGAGAATGGAGCCAGGGACCGGGTCCCCCTCCTACAACCAGGCACCCTGTGCCAGTGCCCCAGGGCCCACAAGAGGAACTGGGGTATGGAGCTGGGGACCCGACCCCCCTCCCACAACCAGGCACCCCACACCAGTGCCCTGAGGCCCACAAGGTGACCCAGGGTATGGAGCTGGGGACCGGACCCCCTTCCCACAACCAGGCACTGTGCCAGTGCCCCGGGTCCCACACAGGGACCTGGGGTATGGAACCAGGGACTGGACCTCCCCTCCCACAACCAGGCACCTTGTGCCAGCACCTCGGGGCCTGCCCTGGGACCTGGGGCATGGAGAAGGGAACCAAAACCCCCTCCCACACCCAGGCACACTGTACCAGCACCTCAGGGCCCACCTATGGACCCGGGGTAAGATGCTGGGGACTGGACCCCTTCAACAAAACCAGGCACTCTGAATAGTGCATCAGGGCCCTGCCCAGGGACCCAAGGCATGGAGAAGGGGACCAGACCCCCCTCCCACAACCAGGCACACCATGCCAGTGCCTTGGGACCCACTTGGTGACCCAGGGCATGGAACTGGGGATCAGACACTCTCCACAACCAGGCACACTGCCAGCACCACAGAGCATGCCAACAACATCTCCTCCATGTGGGTGGCCCACCACAGCCACCATGATAACCATGGCTGTCATGAAGGCGGCTAGATGCCACAACCACCACGCAGATGGTCCGCCAGCCACTGGAGTGAGTTGACACAAGGAGAGTCACCAGCAGAGATAAAGAAAGGAGGAGGTCTCTCTCTGCAGAGCCCATTTCATAGTGATGGAAGAGACATCTGCTCTGTGATAGTATTGGGGGACCTTATCACGCCTCTCAGCATGGGACAGATCATTTAGGCAGCAAATCAACAGAGTAACCATCATTCCTTCAGAGGGAGAGAAGAAATCTAGGGTGATTAGAGGGGTAGGGGGGAGAGAAAGGGGGATGAGGAGGGATTGGACAAGGGGCATAAAGAATAATTACAATTTGTAACAATATATATGCTACTAATATTGATTTGATCCACATATCTCAATGCTGAACCCCCTCCCCCCCAAAAAAGGTTAAATGAGGTCATAAGGGTGGGGCCCTAATCCAGAGTAATTAAGGTTAAATGAGGTCATAAGGGTGGGGCCCTAATCCAATCTGACTGGTGTCCACATAAGAGGAAGAGATACTAGGGATGCACGTGCACAGGAAAAAGTCATGTGAGGTTGCAGGGAGAGGACAGCCATCTGCAAGCCAAGGAGAGAGGCATCAGGAGAAACCAAATCGCCTACAACTTGTTCTTGGACTTCCAGCCTCCAGAACTGCGAGAGTTCTTTTGTTCTTGAAGCTGCCTAGTCTATGGTATTTTGCTATGGCAGCCTGAACAAACTAATACACTTTGTGATATGTGAAAATTACATGAATTTCAAATTCCAGAGTCAATTAATAAAATGTTATTAGAACACAGCTATGCTTGTTTATTTACATATTGTCACTGGTTGCTTTTGTGCTACAACGGCAGAGATGAGTAGTTATGACAGAGTCAGTATGACCAGTAGAGTCTGAAATATTTACCATCTGGTCCTTTTCAGAGGTGTGTGGACCCCTGCTCTGAGCAACTTGAGAGCACTCATTTTTTAACACAAGAAGTGTCTTGCTCACTTCTGCAGTGTTTGGCACCCAGTGGGTCCCCCCAGCCCCTACGCTACCTGGCTCCAATCCCAGAGGGGCTGGGTCCCACCTCTGTTGCCAGTGTCCTGTGTCAAATGGCCTGGCTTGAAAAGCAGATCCTACACCGTGTCCTCCCTGTACATCCAGAGCAGCATCTGTTCCCACAGCAGATCACCCCCAGGAGCCCCGACACTGCTAGTTCTGGCCCCAGACAAATCTGCCATGATTCTTGACACAGGTCCCTCCCTCTGCTTGGGAAGCTGGGCAGGGGTGGTTTCCTCTCCACTGAGGCATAGATGGCAACTAATTACAAGAGGACTACATCACCTAATATTTGATGTTTCTTATGGTATGTTTAAACAGTCTGTTAACTTTTAAAAAGACATTTCATATTTACAAAAGTTATTTCAAATACAAACACTTATTTTTAAAAAACCACACTTATTATGGCTGGAAACAACATCCCAGAATACTTTAGCTTACTCTGGCCAAATAAAATCATATGGCCTCCCTGATCCCCTGACCTCTAAAGTTGAAGATCTCCAACTAGGACTTTTAGAGCCGTTGTCCTGGTCCTTAGGGTACCCCCACGACTCAGTCGACACTGAAGCCAGGCTTTTTGGGAGTGTGGGGATGTTGACATTGGCTTCAGAGAAGTCTGGGAAGGCACAGCACAGCAGACATCTGCCCTAGTCTCCAACGTGGAGGCCCTGTATCCCAGCACAGCTTAGGAATTCTTAAAAGGCCAACTGTCACTAGCTTGGTAGCTCCCAGCTCAGCATCCAATAAGAAACCAGCACTGGAGAGCTAAAAAGATCACAAAGAATGGCAGAGCAGCCTTCATGGTGAAGCTGAACAGCTAGTTCTCAGTCCAGCTCATCACGCCAGCCTTGGGAATGACTGTCCTGCCTCACACTCATTGGAAGTCACATATTTACAAATGAGCTAATCAAAGCTTCTCAGCTAAAAAGAATCTCCTTGAGGTAACTGAACACCTCACATACTTTCAACCTAGCAAATATTCAGTTTGCCAAATTAAAGAATGTAGATTTGCATCAGAGAGGAGACCAAGAAATATAAGGACATAAATCATACGTCACTTTCCCAAGTGTACTGCTGTAAAATCATGCATGCATCACATATCTTTTGGCCAACAACAGACCACATAGATGATGGCGGTCCCCTAAGATTATAATGAAGCCGGAGGTGGGTAGCAGGCTGTACCATTTAGGTTTGGGTAAGTATGCTCTGTGACATACACACAAAGGCGGAACTGCCTAACCATGTCTCAGACTATGTCCCCGTTGTTAAGCCACACATGATTGACTGTACTAGCTCCTTGTCTACATTTTCCAATTTAACTTTTATTTCCATCATCTGCTCTTCCACAGTTCTCCATTCTTGTGGGCATTTCTGTTCATCTGTCTCCCTGAATCAAAGTCAACACAACAGTATTTCCTGAGCATCACATTCTTGTCCCTTCATCTTAAGCATGGTTTACTAGAAATTGAAATAACAGCCAAAATATTTATGCCTTATATAAACAAATATAGTCATCTCATCTGTGCTTTTAAAGTTAAACTTATTATGTGGTAAAAGGTATCATGGAAACCGGGGAGGGGTTTGGAAAGCTGTGTCATCAATACAGAAGGAACACATAAAGGCTGTCTGGGGCATATCCCTGATTGCTTATATAAACAAATATAGTCATCTCATCTGTGCTTTTAAAGTTAAACTTATTATGTGGTAATAGGTATCATGGAAACCGGGGAGGGGTTTGGAAAGCTGTGTCATCAATACAGAAGGAACACATAAAGGCTGTCTGGGGCATATCCCTGATTGTGCTGTCACTCCAACTTTCTTCAACTCAGCCCAAAGTTGTGTGAAGTGCACTTGTCTGCAAGATTGTATTGTTTCCAAGAAACAACATGGGAGCTAGATAGATCAACTGAGCAGGACACCAAGGTAATTTCCACCCCTAGTGCTGTTCAGCACAGCCACCTCCTTCCTGAGACCCCAGAACAGGAGGTGTGCTTCCATAACAAAGATTTTGTTTGCTTTTTGGCAGCTGGACGTATGGAGATCTGAACCATTGACCTTGGTGTTAGCACCATGCTCTCCCAAATGAGCTTTAACTGGCCAGCCCCCAAAACAAAGATTTCTTTGAACAGCAGCACCCTTATAACCACACATTTTTGGATCAACCAAAGCTACTTCCTATCCTAGAAAGGACAGATACTACATGCAGCTAAAATACCAACCATCAATCCAGAACTTTCAAGATGGCACCTTTCCCCAAACTTCTACACCATTCATTAAACACAGATTACAAACTGGTAATCTGCAGACCAAATTCAACTTGCAAATATTATTTGTTTGGTTGCCTGTCTTTTAAAATTTGATTTAGTTGGCAATACACTGGGAGATGTTTACTCATATAAATATCTGGGTTTCCTGATTCTCTGAAAAAAGTGAGAAAATTCATTTCCACATGAAAACGACCAGCTGGAGCTAAACAATTGTCAGACTGTCTGTGTGCTCCTGGGCTTGCTATCCCCACTACTGCCTTATACCTTGCCAGTTTCCCTCAGTTATGTTACCTGCCTGCCACTGACACCTCCTTGATACATGTGTTTAACCATTACGTTCCTTCCAACCACGAGAACCTTCCTGATAGCTCAAGAGCTTTGCTGTTGGATGAAAACAGTTCGTGACCATATCTGCCCCAATCTGCCTGGCCCGGGCTCTCTTCCTTCTCAGTAAGGAGAGCCTGTGGCAAGGAGACTTTCAGCAGGCTTTTCCACAGCATGGCCAAACTGTCAGTACATCGACTTTATTCTCCATGAAAATCTCTGAAGTAGCTGAGTCTCTTTAACTTATCCCACCTGGCTCTTCTGGAGTCTGTTCTAAGGGAGAAGCCAGCAGAGTCCATTAAACAAAGGGAAGAGTTCGGGGCCAAACTGCCCAACAGTCTTCACTATGCTCCCAGTGGCCCAGCTTCATTGCCCCCATTTTGATCCTGATCTGGCATCTCTAAACCCAGACGCCTCAGGGAGTGTACAAAGAAGCGAGGAAGCTTGCACACCAAGTTGAGTTCCTCCTTCCTGGACCCCACGGCAGGTAGGACCAGTTGCCGGGCATGCAGGTGAAGGGGGACGTGGCGGGCCTTCGACTGTTGCAGCCCCAGCCTCTTTAGGATGCCAACAGACAGCTTCTATACAAAGAAAAGACAGACCCTTGAGAGCAAGGCCAACAGTCCATCCTGGACCAGCGTGCAGGGTCAGAAGACTTCCACTTACAGGGAACCAACACTAACCCCTCAGAAGGCACAGTAATGGACAGCCTGCCTCAGGGGCATATCTAGCAAGGGTTCAGAACCCAGGTAGGAGAAAAATGTCCACACAAAAGATGCTCCTATTGGCCAATACTCTGGCATTCCAAGAAAAGGGGCTGTAACATCAAACGATGAAAGAGTCCACCATGGTTCTTCAGCAGTAGCACAAAAGGCCGCTTTCAGCCTTCAGAAAGACTCCTCCCCTTGCCCACAACCTCCCAACAAATCCCGACACTAAACAAATGAAACAGTAAGGTTTTGCTAATAGATCCTGCAGCTCTGTGAAGACAGTAACTAACTGCTTCTGAATTTCTCTAAAAGCTAGATAACCAGGATGGTACCAAATCTGAAGACAATCAACACATCTTTGCAGATTCGCTCCAGGGTTTTAACCAAGGGAAAGTGTACATTCTCTCTCTTTTTCTGTTGCACATCGGGTCAAACCAATATTACCTGTGGGGCCAATCTATTCCAGTCTGAGTACTTGTGATCACCAAGGACTGGACAATCCAACCCAAAAGACAGGTGAACTCGAAGCTGATGTTTTATTCCTTAAAAAAGGAGAGACAGAGAGAGAGAACTTAGAGGAGCTACAGGAACAATACCAGTGCTGGCATCTGCTTTAAATCATACTAAAACAAAGCAAAGTAAACTGGCAAAGTCCCAACTACAGTAAGGTATAAAGAATAACATGACAAACTATAAGCTATATACCACCAGCCAGCTTAAGAAATAAATATTATAAATACTCAACATATCCCTTGCCATCACAGTTCCCTCTTTCCACCAGATAACCATCATCATGAACTTACTGTCTACCATAAGGTATAAAGAATAACATGACAAACTATAAGCTATATACCACCAGCCAGCTTAAGAAATATTATAAATACTCAACATATCCCTTGCCATCACAGTTCCCTCTTTCCACCAGATAACCATCATCATGAACTTACTGTCTACCGTTACCCTAACTTTGTAAAAATAATTTTACTATATAATGATAAATATCGTTTTGCACATTTTTAAATTGTAGTAAAAAATACATAAAATTTCCCATTTTAACCATTTTTAAGTGTACAGTTCCATGGCATTAAATACGTTGGCACTGTTTTGCAACCATTACCACCATTCATCTCTAGAACTTTCTCATCTTAACAAACTGAAATTCTGTACCCACTAAACAATACTCTATTCCTCTCTGCTCCCTTCATGCCCCTCACCAAGCTTTTGGCAACCAGCACTCTATTTTCTGTCTCTATGAATTTCATTATTTTAGGTACCTCACATAAGTAGAATCATACAGTATTTGTCCTTTTGTGTCTGGCTTATTTCACTGAGCATAATGTCTTCAAGGTTCATACATGTTGGACCATGTGTCAGAATTTCCTTTCCTTTAAAATTCTTTTAAGGCTAAAAATAATATTCTATTGTACATTATATACAACATCTTGCCTCTCTATTCACCCATCAATAAACATTTGGATTGTCTCCACTTTTTGGCTACTGTGAGTCATACTGCTATGAACATGAGTGTACAAGCATGTGTTTGAGTCTCTGCTTTCAGTGCTTTAAGGTATATATCCAGAAGCGGACTTCCTAGATCATACGGTAATTCTACGTTTAATTCTTTGAGGAACCACTTGGCACATTTTTTTTCCTTTTTTCTTTTTTTAACTCACCACTATAAAAAGGAGGACATACATTTTCTTTTTTTTAACTCATCATTATAAAAGGAGGATACACATTTTTAAATAAAGATATTTAAACTTTGTATTCTTCTGCTACCTACAATTATTCCTATGGGAGCTCTGGCCTCAGATTAGTATCAGAAGCACAGTCTCACACAAGTCAGCTGCAACCTCAGCCTACCCACAGTGCCAGCTGCTCAGAATGAAGGCAGAACCCAGCAGGGGCAAAGCTTGGAAGCACAGGGTTTTGCCATCCCACTGCAGTGTAGTGGCATGCTCACCAGTAACAGGCTGGAGCTCCACAAGGGCAGAGGACAGAGTGCTGCTTAGCACCTGGTACTGAGTTACAGCGAGGTGTGCATTCCGGCTGGTCCGTCTTTTCACCATTTTCCCATTGTCCATGCGGTAGCTTGGGGACAGCGTCATCTGAAGTCAAAGAGATCAGGATATGATTTCCAAGGAAAAGCAGAAACCCATGTCTCGGGGAGGCAGTTCACCCACCTTGTGGTGTTGCTGCTGGCCTTGCACCTCCTTCTCAATGATGGGGATATCCACAACTCCTGCTGAGGGCACAGGGACACGCACAGTGATGGCCCTGAGGGTGACATGCAGATCACTGCCTTAGCCACAGAATCAAGAGAAGAGCTCCATGAATTTGGCCGCTTAGAGAATTTCACACTAGACCTTCTGTACTAATGCAGTCATTTCTTATGATCGGAGGGTCCCAAACGATTCTCTTGGTATAGTGCTTAGCCTGAGAGCTGGATACTTCTTAATTGCAAGCATATCTTTTTTTACTACTAAGGTCATGCATGCTAATTGTACAATATTTGGGGACGGCAGAAGACAAAAAAAATTATATTCATAACATAGTCTTTCATTCCAGCCTTTAAAACTGGATATATACAGTTAAGATAAAGTTAGGAAAATATAGTTTTGTACCTTGTTTTTCTTTTTAAAATAGAAGATGGTAGGTTCTGATGGCATACTAAATGAACAAATGAATAAATGAATAAATGAACCTACTGAAAACTCACAGGGCCACTCCTGCCCTACTTGCCACGTAGGTCAAACAGTTAGAAACTGTGCCCAAAGAAGTCACAGAAACCACAACCACAATTCAACAACTCGTTCCAAGTCACTTTTGTTAGTGGTCTCCCTCTCATCACATCCCAGGCAGGTAGAAAACTGTTTTTAACCCATCCTTAAATTTATGTCTCTTTTAGGTCAGACACAAAGGAGTCCTCCTGAATACCTGGTGGCCTATGGCAGAAGCACTGACCGAGGGGTCAAAAGCCCACTTGGACACACTATTTCAAACCCTGGACACCCCGCTTCAGGTTGGTGGCAGTTTGGACTGCTATCTGATACAACTTATGTGACTACTAGATTACTCTTCCTAATGACATACACTACCACTCAAAAATGCTCAATCAGTGAATATTCTTGAATGGGTAAGGCACTGATTTAGGTAGGTATTAACTCTACGTAGATGAACAAGACAAAAATCCCTGCTCTAGCAGCTGCCAAAAAAAAATCCCTGCTCTCAAGGAATTCAAACAATGCTCAATCAGTGAATATTCTTGAATGGGTAAGGCACTGATTTAGGTAGGTATTAACTCTATGTAGATGAACAAGACAAAAATCCCTGCTCTAGCAGCTGCCAAAAAAAAATCCCTGCTCTCAAGGAATTCAAACGTTAGCAAGAAGATTCAGACATGTAATTATAATAAGTCTGCTATCATAATAAGTCAGCAATGCTAATCATTTGCCTACTATGTTCTACTTTCAACTTCTACTTCCTGCACTCAATATTTAAAACCCTCATTAACTGGGTTCCAGACTACCCTTCCAGCATTATCTCCTACCATCCCCACTCCAAACAGGACTGCAAGCCTAACTCCTTTGTGTATGCCACTCCCACAATCTAGAAGACATTTCTCCATCTTTCCTATTAAACCCTATTCATTCATCAAGACCCAATTAATTGATTTTAACTCCTTCATGAAGACTGACACCAAGAATGGTTACCAATTTTGAACCTTCACGGACAATTTTCACAAATAGTATAACATATTTTTTAGCCTTATATTTTGATTACTTGTATATATATCTCTATTTTCTGTGTTCTTACTATGAGCTGGGAACTGTGTTAAACACTTCACATGCATTATCTCATTTAGCTATCTCATCAATCCAATCCAATTATTCCCATTTTTTATATAAAGAAAACAAAGCTTAGAAGCTTAATAACTTGCCCAAGTTCCCACAGCTGGTAAATGACACAGCTAAGAGTGGGACACAGATCTTTTTGAGCTCTTAACTACTATATTAAATTCCTCCATTATCCATAGATTCTTATTATAGTTCTTAAACTTGATTGTACATCAGAGGCATTTGTGGAACTTTTAAAAAATATAGATGCCAATCCCCATACACTCCAGACTTATGAATCACAATACCTGTGGGTATATTAAGCATACAGATTTTTAAAGGGTTCCCCAGATGACAAAGTATATGCAAAATCTGTAATACAAAAAGGACTAACATCCAAAATATAAAAAGAATACTTACAAATCAAATAGAAAATAAACAACCCAAGGAAAAAATAGGCAAAAGAAATAGTCTACTTCTAGAAAGGGAAACCCAAACATCCAACAAATACGAAAAAAGACACCCAGTATCACTGTTACACAGGGAAATAGAAAATATTTTTTTTTACCCAGAGTGGCAAACCTTTTAAAAATGCTTTGGTCAGCTGAAGGGCAGGTGGGTACTCACTACTACTGGTGGGAGTATAAACTGACATAATCTTTTTGGAGAGCAATGTGGGCACTATTAAAATTTTAAACATGCACATCCTTCAACCCTACAATTCCATTTCTAGGAATTTATCCTAAAGATATATTCACATATTCTTTGCAATAGGTTGTGAAAAATGAGAAATTACCTACATATCCGTCCACAAAGTGGAATACCACAGAGCTATTAAAAAGGAGACAGCTCTAAATGTACAATGCAAAATGCTCTCCAAGATACACACCATCCAAGTGCAAACAGCAGCATGCAAAGCAGTGTGTAAAATATGTTGCCATACAATGATATGCTTATATATGCCCAGTATAACTGGAAATTTACACAAGACATTGGTAATAGTGACTGCCTCTGGGGAAGGGTATTGAGTAGATGGGGAGTTTCTTATATGTTGGTGTATCCTTTTTCTATTAAAAAACTGAGGTAGACCTATATACACTAACATAGAAACATCACCAAGACATAGAGTTAAGTGCGGAAAAAAGTACAATGTAAGTTGTACAATAAGATATATATAAATACGTGTGGGTGTGTAGATACACACATACTATATATACTAGACACACATGTAAATGCACTGAGTGAGGACCAGAGAAGTAACAACAAAACTGATTCCAGTGGTTGCTGCCTTAAGGGAAGGGACTAAAATGGCAGAGTGGGTGGATTCTCCAGGAGTTTTTTGCTTTATCTTTGCTGTTCGGCTACTTTAGCACAGGAATGAAACCGTATATTACTTGTACAATTCATTTTTGATAATTTTGTTGTACAGCCAGAATTAAGAGTCACTATCCTATCAACTGTCAATATTCTAAGCACCAAAGCTGTTTCATATCCTCTTTATATCCTCACGGATCCCAGTGCAGTGCCTTCCATTAACAGGAGCTCTGCTGTGTGACAGATGAATAGAGGAAACAGATGCCTCCATTACACCCCCTCTACTGCATGGGCCTCATACCAGTACTTCTTTGACACCTGACGGGTTCTAAACAATTCTTGGACTTGATGTGCCACTTCCTTCTCCCAAGCCAACACCATTACGCCTGTGGTCTCCTTGTCCAGCCGGTGGCACAGATGCAAGGGCTCTGCCTTGTGACCATGAAGTATCTTTGCCAGGATAGGAAGTACATCACTGATGCAGAGCTGGACTCCAGGGCCACCTATGAAAGGAAAAGCCAGAGGTCTAAGTGGCCAGGAAAAGATCTCACCAAAGAACTCTTCTTGGGGAAAAAAAAATCCCTTACTGGATAAACTGTCAATATTTTCTAAAGCCTTACTACTAAGTGTGGACCAGGGACTAGTAACCTAGGTATGCACACAGAGCCTGCTAGAAATTAATCTCAGGCCCTCAACCTAAGTCAGAATATGCATTTAAACAAGCTGTCCAAGTGATTTATAAACATATTAAATTTTGAGAAGCATTGTCCTAAAGCATGTGGCTTTCTCCTCAGACATACTTTGCAAGACCACAAGGTCCTCCTGAGGCATTACAGAAAGTGGTTAACAGGCTGGGCTCTGGGGTTAGACATTCCTGGGTTAAATTCTATGTACTGTCCTAACTAGCCATTTGACAATGGAAAGATTACTTACCTTTCCTACTTTGTTTTCTCATCTATAAAATATAAATATCTGGAAAATAATTTCACTGGGGAATGGGAAGGCAAGTAGCTGTTGTGAGAATCAAGAGAAAAAAATCATATAAAGCACCTGCTGATGTCTGATTTAATTTCTGGTCTTTATGCACAAACTTCTCCATAATCCCCCAAAAGCACTACTATGGTGGACTGAATTATGTCCCCCCAAAACTCATCAATGCTTGAATTGTGTCCCCCAGGCTTTATGTATTAGAAACTTGGCCCCCACTGTGACTGTTGAGACGGTGGGAAATCCTATTATGGTAATTGAAAGGTGGAGCCCTGAAGAGGTTATTAGATTGTAGGACCATGCAGTAGTGAATGGATTAAAAATGGTGGTCAGGGGCATGGTTCTGAGGACTTTAAAAGCTTTGGAACTTAGAATATTGAGAGTTGATGGGATAGTGGTTCTTAATTCTAGCCTGTACCACACTTCTGTCTCTTGCTCTCTCTCTGCTCCATTCACAATGTGATACCCTGCCGTCGCTGTCGCCACCACCAAGGCTCTCACCAGATGTGTTCCCTGGACTTTGGACTTCCGAGCCTCACAAACTGTAAGCAGTAAATTCCATTTTCTTATAAATCACCCAATTGCAGGTCATTCTGTTATAAGCAACGGAAACGGACCAATACAACTACCTTCTAACTAAAATATGCATTTACCTCTGCAAAATTCTTTCTCAAAAGTATTTTTCCTATCAGTCTTTCTTGACTCAACCTCAGCTGTTCTAACAACTACATTCAACAATTATTCAAAGACATATGAGTGTCCGTTAAGTTCCAGGCACTGTGAGGTTTGTTAGATATACTCCAACACCCTCCTTTTTTTCTTGCGTATTATTTTCCTATTTCCCAGTTTTGAAAGGAAATAACCTGAATACAAGAACCACACTGCCTCTGTATTTCTCTATAGCAATCTCAGTGGGAGTCTGCACATAGAGCATTCAGTGAATCACTGCTATCTGTCAGATGTTGGGAAGGTGGACACTGTATTATTCATCTGTGTCCTCAGTAGTGCCTTATATAGGATAATACTCTACAACGGTTTAATCAATTTGAAGTCAAGGCTTCGGAGTGCCCTACAAGTAATGTCAGAGTCGTCCCTAGGTGTAGCAGAAAGCAGCAGCAGATTCCTCTCCCTTTGCCACCTGGTCCTTACCATGTACGGGGAGACCGTAGGGCTTATCGATGACCACAAGGTCCTTGTCCTGGTGGAGAATCCCTCGGCTCAATGCCTTAGCAAGCACGTTGGGGTGGACTCGCTGCAGCTGCTGTGTGAACCGCACTAATTCTTGCACCCTCCGCTGAACAGGGTTTGTGGGTACCTACGGGGAGAGAAGGAGCGGTGGGAAAGGCCTGGTGAAAAAGCGGTGGGGGAAGCTGTGAAGAACCCTTCAATAAGGTCTAGCTGAGAATTGGGGTAGGGAATGACTGTATCTCTGCAATCGATTCGCGCCTTCCTCGAGCAATCTGGGAGTAGCGGTACGGTGGTTTGGACCGAGCCCCGCAGAAGCTAAAGACCCAGACCACTGGAAGACTCCGTACCCCTACTGATCTCTCCCCTCCGCTTTCTTTCCATTCTCCCACCATATGTGCCCGACATTTTACCTACTTGCCACCAGAGCACCTCCTACCTCACTGCCCGCCAAGGAAAACAATGCCTCTTGAAGTTATGTTCCTCCAAGACTCACCGACACGATCTTGGTCTTTTGTTCCCGTTTCTGGGCTCGGAGCCTCTCCGCTAGTCGCAGGGCATCCAGGGGCCTAGAGGCAGCAGCGGCGGAACAAAATGGCTTTGAAACGAGAGTGAAGAGACTCCCCAAACGCTGCCCGGTACCCCGGACCCAGAGGCCCGGAGCACTGCAGCCGGCCGCTGCCATCTTGCCGAGATGGGAGGGGCGAGCCAAGACCACGTGGAGAAGAGCGACCAGCGGGAGGCGGGAATGGGTGGGCTCTGCGGATCACGTGAGAGGGCGGGGCCCGGGCGATCACGTAGGGGCGCTGCGCGCTCAGTGCGGTTGCGCCGATCCGTAACTGCAACTGGAGCGGTAGCGTTCGGAGGAGACGCGGTGAGTAAGTAGGGAAGCCCGGCCGGGACTCGGAACCTCAGCGCTTTAACTTTTTCTCTTCTCCAAGATTTCCGTTCTCGGAGAGTTATGCCCTGGGAAGCGTTTCTCCCCAAACACGATCCCACTCGAAAACGCCCTCGCGCCTTGTTAGAAGAGATACCCCATAAGCGCTCGCCCCAGAGCCTTCCTAGACACCTACCTCGTCCCTCTTAGCAACCGCATCCCCGGTGTTCGGCCAGTCCTCTTAGGGAAGTGTCGTGTCCCCTCGCGTTTCCTTACCACTCGACCTCCGGAGATGCCCGGATCTCTCTCCTCTCCACCCCTCACCTTCCACCCCCAGCCCCTTTGTTTCATGTTGTAACCTGTTCTTTCCCAAAGACGACGGCCCTTTCCATTATACAAGGGCCCATATTTCCCACCTAGGGAGCACTACAGGTTTCTTCTGTCCTTCCTCAAGAATTCATTTCTTGGGGTCTCCTCCCCCCTACTCTCCTTACACTTCCCAAAGAAAAGACTGAGTACCTAGCACAGACCTCTTCTTCCTTTTGCCTCCTTGATTTTTCTCCTCCATGGTTTGTAACCGCCCCAAACCCTGCCCACAAGATGCGATGTTGGGACGCCCATGTCCGAACTGCAGGCGACTTCCCTCTGATTGCACTAAGGGGTAGCTGGAACGATGAACATCTGTTTGGGATGGTAATGTTAAAAATAGCTTGGGATACACCTGCCATTTGTTAAGAAGAAAGCTAATGCAGAGTTCTGAAAACTAAGAGATCTGTACTGATGATAGAGGGAACAAATTTTTAAGACTGCTTAGAATGAAGGTTGCCTAAGGAGTAAGAGAGGAGGTAGTTGAATTAGGTTTGGGTCCTACTCCTCCAAAAGGGATTGGCAGAAGGGAGCCGAGCCGTGGTGAGCATAGAACAAAGTTGAACAGATGGAGCTAGCCTATAGAAGACTTTAAGTTGAGGAAGAGTTTGAATTAGAAACGATAAGTAGTGGAGAGCCTTTGAAGCTTCTTGAGTAGAGCAGAGATCTCTTGAAAGTGGAATTCTTGAAATGAATCTAGCAGTTGAATGCAAGACAGATTGAGAAGGAAAGGGCTTGGTAGCTGAGAAATCAGCTAGGCTGCTGCAGTCTAGGTAGTCAGTAATGAGGTCATGCCCCATTCATGGGAACATTCAGTGGTCTTTTTTCACCTGCATTGTATTGTCTTTTGAATTTATGAGTTGTGCAGGTCAAGATGTATCTTTGGCAAATGCTGTTGTCTCTTGAGGACTCGTTTATTTGTTTTTTTAATCTCCACACCTGGCACATAGTAAACTCACAAATATTTGTTAGATGGCGGAAGTGCATCATGAGCGTGTGTTAGGTGTGTCTAAACATTTTGAATTGTCTTATTTCTGTCAGTATAGGGTCCAAAGAATGAAGGTAGGGGTAAATATATTCGTAAAGAGTGGGAAAGAAGGCTTCTGTATATTTCTGTAATAAGGCAGGTGATACGGATATAAATGCAGAGAATTCCAAGGGAGATTGGGAAACAACCTCTGTTTCTCCTTCTGTTTTTTTTTTTTTTTTTTCCCTGCAAATTCACGTGTAGGGCATAAATCTATAAAAGTTGAGAAATTTCACACTGAAAGAATTACAGTATTACCTTTTACAAATGTGCTGCAGACCCCGGGTCTAATTTCACTGAATAGTTTGCACATCACATATTACTTGGGTACATGAAGCCCCTTTTTCCAAGGACCCTGAAATTTGGACATCAGGACTTAAATTTGTATCATTGTATTAATTATAAACTTGTTTTGGGTATAGGACTTTTATGGTTTTGTGTGGGGGCTGGGAGAACCTGTTTCTACCTTAACCTTTCCTTATGGCATTCGAGAAACTACACCTGTTCTTGCAGAATTTGTGGCAGAAAACAAAATGAAGAACCAATTCAGACATCATTGCTAGTGACACATCTTGTGTTCTTGGGTTTCACGTTACCCAAGGCAGATGTCACTTCTTTCTGGAGAAGGAATTGTTAGGTTTTTCTTGTTGAAACTTTGTAAGAGAAGTTTAAAGAACTCATAGTTTTTTGTTTGGTACAAGTACAGTACAGTTTTAGCCAATGTGAGTACAGAAGTTACAAGTCCTTTACTGTTTCTCCTATGAGTCTACTGGGCACTTGGTAATTTAAGGTAGAATTGCTCTCAGGGTATAAAGAATTCATGCAAATATCATATCTTTTGTTGTTTTATCTCTATATGGATTCTTCCCTTTTCCTCTTTCAGTTGATACTATTTTCGGCAGTTCATTTTTCCACTTCCGCACCAATCTCACATTCTCATTCTAGTTGAGGACTCCACTTGTCTGAACTTTTTTCTAAGTACAAGGAAGGAAATTTTATTAGTCTTCATTTCATTGTTACACAGTACAGCTCTGTTCAAACATAGCATATTTACATAGATTTTGATATATCACCATATGTGCCCACAAAATAACCATATAAAGAATTTGATAGTTTGTTTTTAAGGATATTTCCTCATCTATGCAAGAGCAAAAAGGCTACCTTAGTATTTCACAAATATAAATAAAGGCTGACTAATAAAGGAACTTGTGTTTAAGTATTACAAATTTAAGGTTAATTAGTGGCGTAAAGTTACATTGAGGCTCCTCAAACTGATTTGGTAGTTGTAGATTAACCAGAGATTCCGTTTCCTTGAAGAGCAGGAAGTACTTAGACATTGTTTTATGGTTTTTAGAGAGATTAAAAGAAGCAATTAGCAGGAACTCTCTGGAGGTGGCCTGGAAAGTGCAGTCTTTGGGAGCCTGGATATCTAGTCCCAGTTCAGCCACTGTAAAGTTAAGAAATAATTTGGGTTACAGTTTTTTGTCTTTTAAAAGATCTTTACAGCTCTAAGCTTCTAATCTACGGACCCTAAAGTATTTCTCTTTCAACTTTAACAAGTGGGATTTATTTTAGATTTATCTTAAATACATTTAGCATTGGCACAGAGAATCAGATTCTGCTCTTGTCTCCAGAATTTAACTTTGTGCCACTGAGCTAACATTTATTTATTTATTTATTTATTTATTTATTTATTTTGTCCTTTTTTGAGACCGGCCGCCCTGTGCTCAGCCAGTGAGTGCTGTGAGCACACCAGTCATCCCTATATAGGATCCGAACCCTCGGTGGGAGCGCTGCTGCACTCTCAGCGCCTCACTCTCCCGAGTGCGCCACGGGCTTGGCCCTGAGCTAACATTTATATTTGAGGTTACTTCATTGAGTTTTGTTGGAATATACCTTAAGATTTCCTAAGTGGGATGTGGGAAGGGGTGCAGATAGAAAGAAAATATTAGCAATGGTGTAGACCTATAACATGAGTGTTACTTCTTTTTTCCATAACCAGCATTTTTAGAAGATTCCCTTGTACTGTGTGTTGACTTTCGTTATACTTCTATTTAGCTTTTGAGTAATGATCAACTCAGATCTAGCTTAAACTAGTACTCCCCAAACTTTTTTTATATCATGGCACATGGTAAATAATTGTATCACTGGGGAAAACTGGAGGCGGCCCACGGAAGGCAGTTTGCCTGGGAGCTGTTGGTCTGAAGTCCCTACCTGGCAGCTCCAAAGGCTGAGGAGGTAGATCCCTATCTTGTGTCCTATCTGACCATTACACATTCAGGGTCTTTAACCCAAACTCTGCCTAACTCTGAAGAGGAATGTGTCACTGGTTATTTTTGCTTAAGTAGTCTCTAATCTGTTTTGAGCTTATGTGAGTTTGTGCTTTTGGCTAGTTTATATTTAAAGACCATAGTTGTCCTTACAAAGTGGCCTTTCTAAAAGTGTGTGAAACAGTAGTTAATTGATAAACAGATGGGATATGCTTTTGTCATGGTGTTTTGACCCCCTTTATGGGTACTCTTGGTCTGCCTATTTGGAGAAGTTAGGTAATATCCAGAGTCCAAGATTAGTATACAAGGAATATGTGCATTTCTTTAAATACTGTGGTTTATTTTATGTATTCCATTAAAAAGGCAATACTTATAAGGGCTAGCCCATGGCTCACTTGGGAGAGTGTGGTGCTGATAACACCACCGCCATGGGTTTGGATCCCTATATAGGGATGGCTGGTTAGCTTGCTTGGGAGAGCGTGGTGCTAACAACGCCAAATCAAGGGTTAAGATCCCCTTACCGGTCATCTTTTTTTAAAAGAAAAATAAAGGCAATACTCATAGAAAATGTGAAAAATACAAAAAGCAGAATGGAAAAGAAAAATCATTCATAGTTCTTTTCCCCAAATATGTTAATATCATGGGTTTTTTCCCCAGTCTTTTTTATCATACTTTTTTCTTTTTTATTTTTTGGAGGCTGGCTGGTACAGGGATCAAACTGTTGACCTTGATATTATCAGGACCATGCTCTTTTTAAAAATTTATTTTTATTTTTATTTTTTAAAACCAGAACATTTATTGCATGACAAATCTTTGATATTCTTAAGATGAACTGGGTGCTGCAACAGCTGCTCTCTTGAGTGTAGGTGTTGTTCCTTCTTGGAATCCATGCCTGAACCTGCTGTATACAATTTTTAGGTGCCTCATTCGACCAGTCTCAGTGGTATTTCATCTTTTAGCCTTGGCACTCCAGTTATATTTTCTCTTGCACTTGGCAGGGTAGCCACATTTGCCACAGGTTGACTTCTGAGGATGATAAGCCTTAAAGCCACAGCGGTGGTACAACGTGTGCATTTTATTTTGACATTTTCCAGACGATGACATTCCCTTCGTCATCTCGCTTCTGCCACCAAGACCAAAGAGATAGGACCATGCTCTAATCAACTGAGCTAACCAGCCAGCCCATATATATTTTTTTTTAATTGTGGAAAATTTTAGACATTTAACAGAAGTAGAGAAAATACTCTCGTGAATCCTCCCCCCCCCCCCCCCCCCCC
>NW_007732728.1:30322-40793 GCF_000696425.1 Galeopterus variegatus
CACCCCCCCCCCCCCCCCCCCGCAGTACTCATTAGCCAGCTTCTACAATTAACCAACACAGGGCCAATCTTGTTCTACATCCCACCCCTAATTCCCAGATGGTTTTGAATCACATCCCAGACATACCATTTCGTCTGTAAACACTTCAGTGTCTTTTTGTAAAAGATCCGGACTTGTTTTTAACATGGCTACAATATCACACCTAAAAAAAAAAATGCATCCCTTAATATCACCAAGCAACAGTCAGTGCACAGATTTTCCTGTTTGGCTCTTTTCTCTTTTCTTTTTTGTAACAGTTGATTAGTTTGAATCAGCATCCAAGAATGATCTGCACATCATGCATACAGTTTTCATTAGAAGAATAATACGGTATGGGCATGTGGAGGAGACATGTGGGCTGTAAATCTTGAGGATGATAGAGCACATGGCTAAGAGCTCTCTGGAGTCAGATGGGTTTGGTTGTGTGAAGTGGCTAGCTGTGTAACCTTGTGCAGGTTACTTAACCTCCCTTTAGTTTTTTAATCCTGTGAAATGTGGATGTTTTATACTTTTAAGACTGCTTGAGGATTGAGTGAGTTAATTCATGTTAAAGCACTCTTGTAAAGCCTAGCACATAATGTTCAATAAATATTAGCTATTCCCAGCACATAGTATAGCACCGGGTACATAAATATTTATTGAATAAATTGTAAAGAGAGTAAGAGTCAAGGGGTATGGAATTTAGTCTAATTCTGCCATTTAGGTAGAAAGTTTTGACCCTTTAGTTCTCACCCAAAAAAGTAGGTGGGATGAACAATTAGATGGTCTCTGAAATTCCTGTGCTTGCCAGAAGTGAGGCAGCTTGGTATTTAGAAAGAACCTGAGCTTTGAAAACAGACTGGGGTTGCTTTACAAACATTTAAGCTCCCCATACTCAGTTTCTTCATATGTAAAATGGAGTTAATAATACCTACGTAATAAGATTGTTGTGATGAGCAACAAGATAAATATGGTGCCTAGCATGTAGTAGGTACTCAAGTTATTAGTTATGACTGCAGGTTAAAATAAGATCGTCAGGGCCGGCCCGGTGGCGCACTGGAGAGTGCGCCGCTTGGGAGCGCGGCGGCACTCCCGCCGAGGGTTGGGATCCCATGTGGAGACCAGTTCCCGCTCACTGGCTGAGCGTGGTGCGGGCGCAACACTGAGGGTTGCGATCCTGTAGCCGGTCCCCGGTACGGGCGTGACACCGAGGGTTGCGATCCCGTTACCAGTCAGTAAAAAAGACAAAAAAAAGAAAAAAAAAAATAAGATCGTCACATTGGAGCATTTTCAAAACTGTAAAGAGCTATATATTTTAAGGCATTATGTAAATGAAGATGATCAAGGTAATCATGTGGGAACATCAGTATACACTGGAAGGGTGGACATGGTTTCCAGAGCATGAACAATGGAAAATTGAGGGACTATTAAACCATGTGGTTGGATAAAAACCAGAGGCTGTCAGGTCCCTAGAGAAATTCAAAAAGGTATTTGCAACAGATAGTTGCTTAAGTAGAATAAACCTATTTTCTGAGTTATTTCACAACTTGAACAAGAATAAGTTAAAGATGTGGATTGTTTGCGTACGTATCTTAATTGTTAAAAGTTGGCACACTCTGTTAAGTTTGCTCTAATGATGTGGTTAATTTAATAAAAGTGACTTTCACTAGGTGGTGGTAGGAGAGCTGAACTATTGTTAACTTATTTAGAAAACCAGATTCATACTGAGTTTCCTGATCCCAGTGTGCTGGTCAGCATTGCCCCAACTTGCTTGATGATGAGAATCACCTAAGGTGGTTTTAAATGTAGAGATTATCAGGTCACTGCCCTAGAAATTTTGATTCAGTAGATACTGAGTTGGGGCCCAGCAATCAATTTCCCTCCCTCACACCTGCCCAATAAGCACTCTAGGGGCTTGGGCTAAAAGTTCTTTCATTTATGGATATACTAGACAAAAGGTAAGGGTACAAAAAAAATGTAGAGAGAAAAATGGTTAATTTTAAATGTTGATAACTTTCCCCTTTTTATTGTTTTTTTTTTTTTATCAAAGTCATTCATATATATGGTTTAAAAAGTCAAAAAGTACTAAAAGACTTACAATGAAAAAAAAAAAAAAACCAGTTCTCTCAGGCTCTCCCTACCTCAGTCTCATTCTTTAGAGGCAACCACTCAGTTATTTTCCTCCTTCCTCTGGCATTATCTGCATATTTCTAAGTCATTTGGTGGGTTATTGTTTCTCCTGCACATACCCCACCCCCACCCATGTTGGGCCTATCATTTTCCTGCTGTGATAGATTAGTTCTTGCACCCTTCCATTTCCCTACCTTTCCTCACCCTCTGCCCTCTAACATGTTATAATTTTTGACTGAAACAGGCAGTTTTATGTATTTACACCTCTAGCAAATATTATACACTGTTGAACCAGATGATCTGTTATAGCTGTGTGCCTCCTTGCATTTCAGTTGGCTTTCACCTGTTTTTTTGTAGCTACTGTTAATTTTTTCTAAAATGCTCCAACATGTTTGTCACATTCTTATCAGTGACATTTTCTGTGAGTGCACGTGTATCACCTCATTGGTTTATTGGTGCCTGGCCTCTTCCTCCTCCTGCCTTTACTGTTCCTCTCAAGAACTGCCCTTCACTCATCTCCTTCCTGGGCAAGAAACATTTCTTCCTCTCTCTGGGCTTACCCCTTATTTTCCTGAAGCACATACTCCAATAATTTCCTAAGTATTTGAATGACTTTATTTTGCCCACACACGTGTTTGATAGCTTGGCAGTTACAGAATTCTGGGTTGGAAGTAATTTTCCCTCAGAACTTTTTTTTTTTTTTTTTTTTTTTTTTTTTTTTTTTTTTTTTTTTTTGTCTTGTTCCGTGTCCGGCAACGGATCGCAACCCTCAGTGTCGCCCCCGTACCGGACTGGGACCGGCAACAGGATCGCAACCCTCGGTGTTGCTCCCGCGCCTCGCTCAGCCAGTGAGCGGGAACTGGTCTGTATGTGGGATCCGAACCCTCGGGCAGGAGCACCGCCGCGCTTCCCAAGCGGCGCACTATCCAGTGCGCCACCGGGCCGGCCCTTCCCTCAGAATTTTGAAGGCATTGCTGTACTGTGTTCTGATACCTGTAATTGCTCTAGAGGCATGGTGATTTAGATTCTTTTTATGCGACCTTGGTTTGTTTGTTTTCTTTCCTCCCTCCCTGGAAGTGTCCTGGAGGAAATTATCTATACCTGGTGTTTTGCAGTTTCATAATGGTGTAGTGTGATGTGGGTCTCTCATCTATTGTGCAGGGTTCTCCCTGGGCCCTTTTATTCTCAAATTCATGTTCTTCAGTTCTGGGATATTTTCTTGTACTATTTCTCTGGTTTTTCTTGCCATCTATCTTTTTCTTTGATCCTTTTTCATGACATCCATTCTTATTAGGTGGATATTGTGTTAGTCCATTTCCTGTCAGTTATAACAGAATACCTGAACCTGATTAATATAGAGAGAAATTAAATTTATTTCTTAGAGTCTGGGAAGTCCAAGGTCCAGGTGGCACATCTAGTGAGGGCGTTCTTGGTGGGGACTCTATACAGAGTCCTGTGATGACACAGGGTATTACATAACAAGGGCAGGGTGAGAGTGCTTGTTAAGGTGCTCACTTGCTCTCCTTATAAAGCCACCAGTCCACTGCTCTGATAACCCATAAAGCCGTTAACACATTACCCCGTGAATGGATTAATCCATTCATGAGAGCATAGTCCTCACAATACAATCATCTCTTATAGGCCCCACCTTTTCAGATTTCCTACCATCTTAACACTGTTATGGTGGGGATCAAGTTTCCAACACATGAACTTTTGGGGGACATATTCAACCTATAGCAGATATGATAGGCTCAAAGAGGGCTTGTTATAGTTTTTTAGTTTTCTTCTCTTTGCATTGGCTCCATTTCTTCCAGGTGATTCAGTGCCTTTGCACTGGTACTTCTCTCTGCCTGGATGTATGTTCCCTCAGATATCCAGTGACTTGCTCCTTCACCTCCTTCAAGTCTTTGCTTCAGTGTCACCTCAGTGCACTAAGATTTAAGTGCTGACCCCCATCTTGCTTCCCTGCCTTGTTTTTCTCTAGGAGCATTTATCGCCGTCTAGCATACCACAAATTTTGTCTTCCTCCCCACTGAAATATAAATTCCGTAAGGGCAGGAATTTTTGTTTGGTTTGGTTTGTTCACCACTATAACTCCAACATTCTAGAATAGTGCCTGGCACTTAGATGCTTAATGATTTCTTTAAGGAATGAATGAACTATTTTAGGATTTCTTCAAATGTCTAAGTAGCTCTTGTTCATGTTTTTTGTTGTTGTTTTGTTATTTTAAGAGTGAAATACTAGGATGGGTTTTGTTGGGTGGTAGGCATTACTGCGAGGTGATTGGTATGTATGGACTTTGTGTATATGGTTTTGCAAATATATGTATATGCTGGTATTATTTCAGCTGACAGGGTTTTGTTTGCTGGGACAAGGATGGGAGCTTGGAGAATTTCATTTCAGTATGCATTTTCAACATAATCTATTTTCACTTCTTCTTTGCTCCTGCGGATGTATTCGATTCTGGAGCCATTTCAGATTTCACTTCATTTTTCTCTCAACCTCTGCATTTGGAGATGGAGAAAACAGATGAAGTAGTTATCTGGCTTAGCAGGGGATGAAGAAGAGACTTTGTGCATTAGTTAAATAGACTTTATGCCCATCCACATTTTAAGGTCTGCGTTTAAAGCTTTTCATCTGCAAAAATTTATTGAAAAATCCCTCATTCACTGAAGTCTTCTCTCCTGTTCCTCTCATTCTCAATTTTGTACCTTTAAAAAAATTCTTCTATCATCATTTTAATAAGGTGCTTGGAAAGACTAAGAGGTAAACATTTGGGACAGAAGTTGCTAAGTTTTATATTCTAGGCATCATGGAATGCAGCACAATAACACCCATACATCAGACAAGGAGAAACACAAATTACTCATAAATTTCCTTAATTATTTTCAGAAGCTTATCCTTCAGCTCTTACTTATCTTCAGGTGCCTTAAGGGTCAGCCGTGCCTAAGAGATGCTCTGTTTTTAACTCCCTGGCTAAGGAGCAGGTTTGAGATCTGTAGCCAGAACTTAGTGCTTCACCACGGTTTTACAGATTCCACAGGAGTCACATCAACCGGGGTGGGGAGCGTCTAGCCCTCTGCTGCCCGCCTCCTAGGTACACACTCAGCCCGGAGCCTCACTCCCCTCAGTCACTGGAAATGGACTGCTGACTTTCTTTGTCCTGCCGTAGAGACATGTATTACTGCTCTTTTGGTGAACCCACAAGCTGCTTGAGTATTTTAAAAAGTTAATTTTACTAAGACAGTAAGGTAAACGAAGGAAGAAGAATTAAAAAACAAAAAAGGAGACTTGTACTCATGTGTAAGAATTATGGTGTAAAAGCAGGGGCGCAAACTCTAATGAATAAATTTTTTTGAATTGATACGAACATGAACCCAGAATGCTCAGGCTTCTTTCTAAGAGTTCCTCTTAAAAACTGCTTCTCTGGGCCGGCCCACTGGCACACTGTGCTAGTGCGCCGCTTGGGAAGCGCAGCGGCGCTCCCGCCGAGGGTTCGGATTCCACATACAGACCGGTTCCCGCTCACTGGCTGAGCGAGGCGCGGGGGCAACACCGAGGGTTGCGATCCCGTTGCCGGTCCCGGTCCAGTACGGGGGCGACACTGAGGGTTGCGATCCGTTGCTGGACACAGAAAAAGACAAAAAAAAATAATAATAAAAAATAAATAAAAACTGCTTCTCTGACATAAACCAAATGTCAGTAGTGCTTATCTCATGTGTGCTGACAAGGTGGTTTTCATTTTGCTCTTTCTACTTCACTGTACTTTACATATTTCCTGCAGTGTGTACATGTGATCTGTTACTTTGCTACTCCGGGATGAAGTGTCTGCCTGCCTTGGGCCCACACTGCCCAGCCCTCCGGCGGCTCCTGTGAGTCCTCCTTTGGTGCTCCACTGACCTCCTTCGCTCATCATGTATGTTTTTAGGTCCCCCTCACCTGCTTTTCTCGTACCTAGTTTTTTCCGCCTTGATTATTTTCACTGGCCACTTTTTAAGACTGATGACTACCTGCTCAGCAGAAGGATGCTTTTAGAGCTATTTTAAATTAGCTAGACTTTCTAGTTGTTATGGTGGCCTCTGTGGCAAATAACACTCCTTTCTTTGTAGCTTTCAGATTCTTGTTTCAAGTCTAAACAATGCTTTCAGCTCTTAGCTCATATACAGATCAGAGAGAATATTAATTTTTCTGTTAATTTTTATTAGGAAAAAAAGGATATCCTGAAAATATTCTAGTGTAAGGTTACACATTTTGCCACTTTCCTATGTTCCCTTTGTTTTATCATTCTCTTGTTTGAAACCAATCCAAGGGGTGTACTTAAAAATTTATTGCTAAAGTATAAGATGGTTCTTTCAAAATCAAGAAAAAATTTTTAAGCTTATGTTGGTGCTTAAAACAGGAAGGAGGAAATAATGGCCTGTAATTTTATTGCCCAGAGATCTACCATTCAGAGATCTATAACACTTGATGAGCAGGTGGTTGAACTGTTTTTGTCCTTTAAATTTTTTTTTTTTTTTTTTTAAAGATGACCGGTAAGGGGATCTTAACCCTTGACTTGGTGCTGTCAGCACCACGCTCAGCCAGCGAGCGAACCGGCCATCCCCATATGGGATCTGAACCCGGGGCCTTGGTGTTATCAGCACCGCACTCTCCCGAGTGAGCCACGGGCCGGCCCTGTCCTTTAAATTTGAAGTACTGTCTTAAAATACCTTTATGTATTGGAGGACTGTCTAACTGAAAGTTTAGGTAGGTATCTCATGGACCTGAAGCACAGCAGAGATCTGTGCTGAAGACAGAGGTTTGGGAGTCATTAGCCTTTAGTTGGTATTTTAAGCCATAGGAGTACATGGGATGGGGAGGGGAGGTGACATATAAAGTGAACTGACAGGTGAGCCCTGAGGACCTTCAGCATTAGGGAATGGGCAGAGGAAGATCTTCCAATAGAAGGGTGGGAGGGAAACCAGGAAAAGACAAGAATAGAATTAAGTGTCAGGTGCTTCCAGGAAGTAAAGGCATGTAAATACTAACAATTTCATTGAGTTTTACCGTAAAGGTATTTATCTCCCATAAAGATTTCCGAGATCTTCAGGCACAAGTGTTAATCTCCATACCTCATACATGCGTATTAAACTTGGCACGAACATGTTAGAAATATTTGTTTACAGTTCTATTTCCCCTGAAGGTATAGAATTTTAAAGGGTGTAGCCCATGTCTTATTCATCTTTGGAGAGACAGTTGTGTTGTGTGTTAACAACTTGGATGCTGATTGCATGTCTACTGTGTAATAGCTGTGTGATCTTTTAGCAAGCCGCTTAACATCTGTGTGCTTCAATTTCATTATCTCTGGTATTTGTGGTATGAGATGATAATAGTTTCTATCGCACAGAAGAGTGAACGTGGAGAAAACAGTGCTTGGCTTGTTGTAAATGCTATGTAGTGTTTGGTTTAGGTGAGCTAGATGCAGGTGATATTCTCAGCACAGTACTTGGCATTTAACCGGTATTTGAACATGAAAATTCAACAGCTCATAACTAATACAATTTCTGTCATTTTAAACTCCACAAACATATACAGAATATTATCATGGCTAGGCCATAGGAAAACTACAAAATAGAAGTAGAATGAGAGTAAAGTGCATGTACCTTTGTTGCATAAAACAAATCTATAGACTTTCAACAAAAGTGCTATGTGATCTTAATTTCTTGCCATATGGTTGGCAAGGAGAAAACTGAAAGATAAAGGAGACTCCTCCAAAGCAGGTGAGAATTTTATGTGTAGGGATAAACATTAGCATAAACAGGGACGTGGTGGATATCAGCCACAGAAGTTATTTGTTTGGCATAAAAATAAAATACTACATACAGCTTTACCCATTCATCCTGGTTTTTACAGCTCAGAAAATTAAAAGTATCAGTTGATCTCTTAGACTTTAAATGAATTTATGGTAGGTACATACTCATTCAAACCGCAAATATTTGAACATTTACTACGCAGTGTAAACATTTACTTTATAATAGAAGCTGTGCTAGGGGCTGGGGACAGGATGATAAATAAGGCACATTGTACTTATCCTTAAAGTGCTTTTATTCTTGTAGGAGAGGCCAGTAATTCCAAGTGTTAAGAGATGCGAATTAGGAGCTGAAGTATAAATGAGGCACTTGGGGTGAAGGGGTTGGAAAACCAGACTAAAGACTTTAACATTTAAACTGAAACTTCACCGCTGGGGGAGGTAGTTGCAGATTATATCACTCTGAGCAAAGGCTGTGAGCCAGGAATGTGTGCAGCCCTAGAGCCCAATGAGTGAGGGAGAGGGCTGGACGGATGTTGTGTGGATGGCAGATGCCGGTTCACACCAGGTCTTGTAGCCATGATGAGTTATTGAACACAGTGGGAGCCATGGACTGGTTTTAAACTGTGACTTGACCCAATTTGTGTTTTGAAATCTCTTTTGCTGCTACATAAGCTTTTATTTTTCTGTAACTGTACAGTACCTTAGATAGATTTGATATGTAAAATAAGGGCCTGCCAATTAAGTCCGTTGGTTAGAGCACAGCCTTACAACACCAAGGTCAAGGGTTCAGATCCCCATACTGAACAGATGCCAAAAAAAAAAAAAAAAGAAAGAAAGAAAGAGAAGAGAAACCGATTTGTTAGTCTTGAATATTGATTTCCTTGACACTTTCGCCAGAAAAAGTTCTTCCTTTTAAGGATCTTCCCTTAAAAAATCAGTTTTTAAGAATCTACCCTTAAAAAATTAGTTTACATCTTAGATATCAGAAACTTGAGCTATATGTTGTTTAACGTATTAGGGGAAGGTTTTTTTGTTTGTTTTTGTGGCTGGCCAGTACTGGATCCGAACCTATGACCTTCGTGTTAGAAGGCTGCACTCTAACCAACTGAGCTAACCAATCAGTCTAAGAAACTTGAATTATAAAAATAGTGATTTAAGATGTTCAAGTTAGCATTAGATGATGATCTTGAAACCTTTTAAGTCTGAAAGCCTTTTGCCTGCTAAAATCAGATTACCTTTACTGTTATGACCATTGACATATTTAAAAAATATTAGTCTGAATAGTTGATCTACATGTGTCTACAATTTTCTCATTTGTTTCATTTAAAAACTGAAATTGCTTTTTATGATCCTTGCTGCATTAAAAGCAGTAATGTGTTGTTTCTTTTAATTGGAAATGCTTTCTCTTGTTTCACAAGATATTTCTTTCTTGTAATTCTAATTATGAGCAACATTGTTCATTTGTTAGTTCACTAATAAATATCTGAATGCCAATTGTGTGCCAGGCACTGTTCTGTGATCTTGGGATATATCTACGAACTAAAATGACAAAATATCCCAGTCTTTGGGGGAACTTACATTCTGGTGGGAGGAGGCAGATAGCAAATAATAAACTAATTAGTATAGTCATTATACTACTAATAAATATAATTGGTGTGTTAGAGGGTAGTAGGTGTTATGATATAAAAAGTGGAACAGTACAGTGGGGGCATAGCATGCAGTTGTAAATAGGATGCTTAGGGAGCATTGTTGAGAAGGTATGATTTGAGAAAAGGCTTGGAAACTGGTGCAGATTCATGGGGGAAGAGCATTCCCAGCAGAAGAAACAACCGATACAAAGAAAGGCCCCAGGGCCAGAATGTAAGGCCTGTTTGAGGAACGGTAAGAGGTCAGTGTGGCTGGATGGAGGGAAGGAGCTTTCTAGGAATGGGTTTCTCCTCAATTTTAAAATGCTTATAAGCCAAAAAAATGTTGGCAGATCATAATTTCTAAACACCCAGACTTGTCTTAACTTGAATTAGGTAATTCCAAAGTAATGTAGAAGTTTCTTAAATTCAGTTTATGGAGCAGCTGAACAAACATCTTTTCCTGTGGATAAGAAACTGAAGTTGGATCACATGATTGTAGTGAAAACTAAAGATTTTACTGTTCCAGTTTATAGATTTCCAGGTTAGAAGCCAAAAGGCTCTTTTACAGCAAAGGATGGCAAAGGCACCAAGTGCTCTTGTCTCAAAGGGGGAGGCAGTGATGGGGTGGAAACTGGCTTTGTTGGGGAGGAAACTGCTCTTTTAAGAGCAGGTTTTATTATGTCCCTCATTTCTTTCAAGCTCAGTGGCACCAACCTCCTTTTAAAATTTTTATTTGGGCCGGCCCTGTGGCTCACTCGGGAGAGTGCGGTGCTGATAACACCAAGTCAAGGGTTCAGATCCCACATAGGGATGGCCGGTTTGCTCACTGGGTGAGCGTGGTGCTGACAACACCAAGTCAAGGGTTCAGATCCCACATAGGGATGGCCGGTTTGCTCACTGGGTG
>NW_007732728.1:41698-42570 GCF_000696425.1 Galeopterus variegatus
CGCGACACTGAGGGTTGCAGTCCGTTGCCAGACACGAAAAAAGACAAAAAGGAAAAAAAAATAAATAAAAATAAAAAAATTTAAAAAAATAAATTTTTATTTGCCAGTTCACATTTTGTGTTCTTTGACTCAGTGAAATTTTCCATGTGTTCCTTAGGTTTCCGGTCTTAGGTTGGGCACAATACTTTCATAAGGTCCTAATCAGTGACCAGCATAATAGAATGTTGTCAAAGTTTTGTATATATCAGTGTATTCTTTGGGTATTCAGCATCATCTTTGGTTCAGATGCTCAGTACTCTGTAAAGAACCACAGTCAGCTTATCCAGTGAGGTCGCCAGAGCTGTTCCAGCCAGACTTGCCTATGGTTAACCTTTTCCCATGTTGTTTCTCAGTTTTATTTTATTCTTCATAAGTAGAGTATCCTTTTATAGGTTCTTAAATTTCTGATTGATTCTTTTCCAAATTTGTCATAGTTGTTTTATGTTTGAATCCTATTCTGTGAATTTTTCATTGTTTATAGCTTAGTTTACCATGAAGTTGAAGCTGAGGTAAGATTACTAAAGAAAATGTTCAGAAGCATGGGCCTTGGACTGTCTGAGGCAAAATATTCTATTTTCTTCAAAAAAGTAAATGGCATGCATTCATATAACTATAAGTTAGAAGGACCCTTTAGAAATTTAACAGGCCTTTTTCCTCCTTCCTCTAGGCAGGACTGAATATAAATCACCCCAAAATCTAGTTGTCTAGTCTTTTTCTCTTTAAAAGGAAATGTGACAACCTCTTTGGGCCTCCAGCTGCATTGCCATTCTACGTAGGAAGGTCAAGAGCCTACCATTTAGTAGACATTTACTAGCAGTTGAATGACAAAGTTA
>NW_007732728.1:42949-64800 GCF_000696425.1 Galeopterus variegatus
ATTATTTCTTCCTAATGCTGTGTCTGCAAGTTCAGAAACTGCACCAGAGGGTATCAACTGAGATCGTTTGGGTGTGGTAAATCTTCTAGTCCAGGCATTGGCAAACTATGGCCTGTACATCAAAACTAGCCCACTGCCTGTTTTACAAATAAAGTTTTGTAGGAACGCAGCCATAGTCACTTACCTGGATGTTGTCTACATCTGTGTCTGAGTCACAGAACAAAATTTCCCGTGCCTCTTAGACTATCAGTGATATAGATAAAGAGAAATAACCTGCTCCCTGGAACATCATCACCAGGAGTGAGCTGAAAAGGAATAAAAGCTTAGTAAAGAAAAGAAAAGAAAAGAAAAGAAAAAAAGTAGCCTCGTGCTTATTATGAACTTAAAGTGAAGAGGAGAGGAGGATCATTAGTACCGGAAGGGCAGACAAGACATAGGGTGTGGTCGGTCTTCAGAGACAGACTTTGGGCACCGTCTCTCTTCCAAGCTCAGCTAGTTTTACTCATCCCAGGTGAGCTGTTTCCATCCCTGAGGGGCAGTCTCCTCTTACTCCAGTAGCTCGTCTTGTCTGTACCACTTACTTACCAACTTTCTAGTCGCCTAACTTTTCAGGCTACTTTTTAATTAATGTAGTCATTTTTCACTCACCATTACATTGTATCCCATAAAGAATGTGTATTATGACTTAAGTGCACTAATTTCTACCATATGGATTTTTCCAGTGTATTTGTGTGTATTGTGACTTAAGTGTAATAATTTTTACCATACGGGTTTTTCCAGTTTCTTACCTGTAAAAGTTGCTCAGTAGATATTTGTTTGATTGTTAATCTGATTTGGAATTTAAATGGTGCATGTTGTCAGCATTTTGTGGCTACAGCATCTTAACTTAACTTTTGGTGTCTTTTTTGTTTCTTGCTTCTACATAATCCCAATTTGAGTATTTGTTCTTAAATAAAAGAGTCTTCAAAAGACACTTATAATGATAAACATAAAACATAGAAAACCTGGGACTGTTGGCAACTGCCCATTTTCTACTGACATTCAGCCACACTTGAGCGTTTTTAATCATAAAATCTATCAATCTTCATGTCGTCAAAATATGACTCATTTTTTTAAATTTTCAGAACTATTCTTTATTTTCAGTACTATTTAAGTTGGAAATCCTCAAGGAAAAGGGTGAAAATGAGGAATATACTTACTAAACATTTTGATTTTTATTATGACAGGTAAGTCTTCATTAAGACTTGACACATTTCAACTTATAGAGTTATCCTCTATAATAATGGTATCTTCTGTGATCCCCCAGACTTGGAGGAAAAGTACATTTGTACGCAGCACATTATCTATGCTCTGTTGGCATGAAAAGTAAGCCATTGGGGGTATCACCATACATAACTCACACTATTTTAATAGTGGGATTTTAATTTTTAAGGACTCACTAGAACATAAAATCTTGCCCTTAAAGATTTATTTAATTTCATTTTTAGAGAATAACCTGTGTCATTTGTGATGGAATTGTTTGTATGGTCATACTGCTTGATACGCGTGTAAATATTTTTATTAAATTAAATATTTTTAAAGTTTCCTTCCTTAGCAACATGTGTCATTGTTTTCAGGATATATTCTCTCAGAAGCTTTACAGGAGGGAAAGCAGTGACAAAGAAGTTGTCATTCTTTGCACGGTAAAATCATCACCTCCAGTCATCCACTTCTTATTCAAATCAGATTTTAACTTGGATGTTCCATTATTACGTCTTGTGACAGTTTTATTCTCTACACATGATGTGTTACTTTGGCTTTATAATTGAAAATAACTGATACAAACAACATCTGAGCTCTTGAGTTTGGAATACCAGAGTGGTTTATTGGGGGACTTGAATTGAAGGGTTTTCTAGAATTTGGGTTATACCTCTCAGTCATTAAGGTCTTTCAGAAACCCTGCCTCCAATGAGACCATTCTTCTCACATCGTTAAGACGTGGGTCATTTTGGTTGGCAAAATGACAAAGATAAGTGCCATCAACCTGGCATTTTGTCAGTAACTGTGTTAAAGCAAATTTTTAGGGAACGAGTGTGATGCAGATCTTACCTGACAGAAGGTAGAGGGTGTCAGGCACATTTAAGAATAAAAGTAGGAGTTGACTAAGTTATCCACAGAGGGAATAACTTCAAGACTGAGGTACACAGAGGAATCACATCCTGGCCCAGCTAGACATAATTCCTATCTCTGTGTGCACTGGAAGGTGGAAATGGCACGTTTTCTTTATTCACTGATAGGAAAGGCCGCAGTCTACATTGTGGAACTGAATTCATCATCTTACCAAGCAAAATATTTTATTCAATTTGTTCATTGTCAGCAAGCTTGTTGAGTGCCCTTTTGTAGTACCTCATACCGGGTATCTTTTCCTTCCTCCCTCCCCCTGTAGTTGCTACAAAACAGATGTGTTGGAATCAGTCCAAGAGCCACAATTAGAGGGGTTTGGTTTCTTCGCAAGTCAGAGATGACTCTCTTTTTTCCTTCAGAAATGAAGTTAACCCTTTTCTATGTTTATGGTAGAGAAATAAACCATTCTATTTTCCAGTCACTGTTTTATTTTATTTTATTTTTTTTGAATAGAGGGGGAAGAGCTTGCTGAAAATAGAGCTGATCCTTTTAAAACAAGAAAAAGTCAGAGATGACTCTCTTTTTTCCTTCAGAAATGAAGTTAACCCTTTTCTATGTTTATGGTAGAGAGATAAACCATTCTATTTTCCAGTCACTGTTTTATTTTTTGTTTTTTTGAATAGAGGGGGAAGAGCTTGCTGAAAATAGAGCTGATCCTTTTAAAACAAGAAACGTACCACCTTTTCAAGCTAGTCATTTGTAGATCTTTTATTTCCAGGCAAAAATGCTAAAAAACAAAAAAAAATAGAACTTTTCCCTTGATGTATGCCATCTGCCAGTATACCGCAGTGTATTATTATGAGTTCCTTGTGGTGTACCACTTGTTGGAGCTGAAGACTACACGCTGGGAGCACAGGAGAGGCACAAGCTCAGAGTGAGGAATACGGGCTGGGGATGTGTATAAATAGAGAAGAGCTAGATTTTGCTGTCTTTGCTAGCACCAAGATTTCTTTCATGTTTTCAAATCCACAGGTCCTCCAGTATGCACAAACTTAATTTCATTCAGATAATCAATCGCTTTTCTTTTGTCCCTTTTCTGTGTTTCTTACTGGAGCTTTCCTAAAACACTCACCTTGATTTTTCCCTTTTTCATCCTCCACATCTAAGCATTTTATTTCCTGCCATGCTGACCAGTGTCAAGTATAAGTGTTTTATCTCATATGAAGACTTCAGCCTTACAAATTTTGTTAACAGGGTTGCTGTTACTTTTCTCAGAGTTCACCAAGTATCTGACTTTTATTTTGCTATACTTTGTTGGCCTTGAAGGATTTCTCAGTGGCTTAGCAGTAATTGGTGTAATGAAGACACTGCCACAAGTAATTGTCTTTGTTTTCTTGTGGCAGAAAAGCCTTTCCCACTTCTGCTATACATAGCAAGTCCCACTAAAATGAAAATTCATATAGTGATTATGTAAAGAAATTAATGTGTGAACTAGCTGGAGCATGTTAGGAATTATGTGTCAGATTTTCACAGTTAGCTTTGAAGCCCTTTATCAGTAACTGCGTATTATTTAGGATAAATGCTAAAATAGGTTTTTTCTCTGAAAACAGTGCTCTAGAAGGAATAAAATATGGTTTATGCTTACATGCCACTGTGCTATGCATGTGAGATTCTATCAGATGAGGCATCCTTTAGACTGAAGGAAAGATGTTATTCTATTAGAAAACAGGATGAATATATGATGAAATACGATATGGGCACATTGAACTACTTCTCATTCACTTCCTAAACAAGAGAATCCTCAGCATACCAGTCAGGAACTATTGGCCGTATTTAAGTTTCATAAATTATAGTGGATGGGATGTCCCTTCAGAAGTTGACTGTAAAGAAAAGGTATGAACATCAAGAGCTGACCATCTGTCAGAAATAGAATCCAGCAAAAATGATCTTGCATATTTTCCAAGAGAAAATGATAGGACTGATCTAGGGTTCTGGTGGATTAGTGGTGGTGAGTACATAACAAATAGTGTTTGTCAGCAGAAAAAGTCATTTCATTTAGCTTCTGAATTTAGCTGACTGCCATGATAGCCTCAGTGGAGCACCTAGTTATAAAGCGGCTATTAAGGATTACACAGAATTCTTTCAATTAAATCTGCCTTTTATTTTTATTTTTTTAAAAAAGATGACCGGTAAGGGGATCCTAACCCTTGACTTGGTGGTGTCAGCACCACGCTCTCTGAAGTAAGCTAACCGGCCATCCCTATATAGGGATCCGAACCCTCCCAAGGGGTTATCAGCACCTCACTCCCAAGTGAGGCATGGCTGGCCCTAAATCTTCCTTTTAGAATGTAGGTGCTTTCTTTTTTGATAGTTTTGAACTTCAAGTTAAAAAAAAAAAAAAAAAAAAAAAAACCGAAAAACTGATACTTGGAGAATGTTTTTAGTTAGTAATAGAGTAGCAAGGACTCGGGAGGCAGAATTGCCACGATTTGAATCCTGGTGCTACCAGGTATCAACCCTTTTGTGTCTCAGTTTTCTCATCTGTTGTGCCTCATAAAGTTATGGGGATTAAATTCATATTTATAAATAGTTCATGGCACGCGGTAAGCACTGTAAGAGAATTTGTTAAATAAAACTCTGGTTTAGTAAGCTGAATTGAGCATTGAATTCTGAAGATGTTCATCTTCAAAACTTAAACAGTAATTTCCCTCTACATTTTACTTCCATCTCTCTCAACACATTGTGTTTTTTACTTGGGTGTAATTTGTTTACATGATGGGTTTGTGCTGTATGCGGTAGAAGAAATCATTCTTATATCACTGGTTCTTCAACCTAGAGCATAGCCTTTAGAGTAAGAAATGACTTCATGTAAATTAAAACTTCATGAAAATATTTTAATGACATTTAATCCTGACTATTGGTATTAGCAAACTGGGAAGCTGTTAGGCTATAATAAATGATGCATGCACGTGAAGGGAGGGTGGCATAATGGTTTATCTTGTATATATTCTACATTTAACAAAATAGTTGGGACCTAGAAAAATTGTTTGCATTTCATTTAGGTGTTTTCTGTGCAACATGGCATAAGAACCCCTGAAGATTCTGGTTCAGTAATTTTAGATTAGAGCCTAGAAACATATACATTTAAAAAAAAAAATTAATTGACTTTATTTTTAAGAACATGTACTTTTAACATGCATCCCAGATGATTGAGTTAAGGCAGGATTTTTCTGAGTGAAGTGATTCATCTGTGTTCTCCTGAGCCCCAGCTTACTCACCAACATAATCAAAGATTTGACTAGAAAAATGGTCTACTTCTAACTCATTTCTGTGACTTTATGATTCCTATTTTCCTCATGAATATAATATCAAAGAATTCTATTACGTATGATAGAATATGGGGTGAAGAACTGAGCTTCTGTTTACCAGAAAAAATTAATTCTGCAGACTTAAAAGTTTTAATAAAGCTTTCTAATAAATAAGTAAACTTCTAATAGTTATTAGTAATTTGGTTCTTTGTAAATATTGACAATGAACTGTAATAAAACTTTGGTAATATATATTGTCTTCTATATTTTGTGTTTAAAATATTACTGCTTTTTTTTTTTTTTGTCCTTTTTGTGACCAGTAAGGGGATCTTAACCCTTGGCTTGGTGTTGTCAGCACCACGCTCAGCCAGTGAGCCAACCAGCCATCCCTATATGGGATCCGAACCTGTGGCCTTGGTGTTGTCAGCACCACACTCTCCCGAGTGAGCCACAGGCCGGCCCTATACTTCTCATTCTGATCTGTGGTAATTCTCTTCTTCTTTTTGCTAGTTATCTGAGCACCTGAACATAATTAGGCGTTTTTCATAAATCTTTGCTTGATAATACCTTTACCATTTATCACAGTGGCTTAATTTAAAAGTTCACTTCATATTTAGCTAGAGAGACATGCCCCACTGCCTGTGAAGACACATTTGTCTAGCCACAAGGAATGTCTAACAATCAGCAAATTAGTATTAATTGTTCTATTGTTGGCCCAGTGATTTCTTCACCTGAGAGTAAATGGATAATTGGTGGCTGTTGACTCACTTAACCATGGGTTATATTCATCCCCTAAGTCTAACCCCAAATGGGTCTCATGTGGGAGAGTAACAGGTTCTTTCTTAGCTACACAAATTGATGACCAATAATTGACACTCGTTGGCATTGTTATTTTTTTGTTGGGGTTTGGAGGGAGGCATTTAGGAATACAAGCAAGATGGCAATATGGAGCATCAAAGTCCTATAATTTCTTTTTTTTTTTTGTCTTTTTCCGTGTCCGGCAACGGATCGCAACCCTCAGTGTTACCCCCGGTCCTATAATTTCAAGGTTACTTCTTTCAGACAAATTTAATTCCTTAAGTTTGGAATGCTCATTAATTAATGAATTTCTGTTCTTTTTTTGGTGGGGGGCTGGGGAGGAGGGTAGCTGACCAGGATGGGGATCTGAACCCCTGACCTTGGGGTTATAAGGCTGTGCTCTAACCAAGTGAGCTAACCAGCCAGCTAATTAATGAATTTCTGTTAAGCAGGTGTATTAATTAGTCCATTTCTGTTGCTTATAACAAAAATACCTGGAACTGGATATTTTATAAGAAAACAAGGGCCGGCCCGGTGGCGCACTGGATAGTGCGCCGCTTGGGAAGCGCGGCGGCGCTCCCGCCCGAGGGTTCGGATCCCACATGCAGACCGGTTCCCGCTCACTGGCTGAGCGAGGCGCGGGAGCAACACCGAGGGTTGCGATCCCGTTGCCGGACACGGAAAAAGACAAAAAGACAAAAAAAAAAAAAATGCTTACAGTTTTGGAGGCTGGAAAGTCCAAAGTCTAGAGAACACATCTGGTGAAGGCCTTGGTGGTATCAATAGTAACCCAGGGGTCTCACATGGCCAAAATGGCAGAGCAGAGAGAGGGAGATAGCTTCTCATGTGCTGTCCTTTTAAAGGCCTCAGAATCACACCCAAGATCACCATTAAACCATCAAGGCCTCTTAAAGGGCCCACCTTTCAATTACCACAATAGAATTTCCCACCCTCAGCAGTTACAAAGGGGACTAAGTTTTGGGGGGACATTCAATCCAGGGCAGCAGGGAACACGTCTAAAACACCTTTAAGGGTATACGGCTTATTAAAACTTTAATGTATGTGCTATTTTGAATGATAATCTTTACAGATCTAATTGTGGTCCATGGTGTTTAATCTATTTTAGAAACTGGATGGCTTCTACAGGGAGCCAGGCCTCTGATATAGACGAGATTTTTGGATTCTTCAGTGATGGCGCACCCCCCACCAAAAAGCCAAGGTAAATAAGAGAAGGGAATCAGAAACAGAATAAATTACCGTTAGTGGGAGATAAAGAAAAATAACACATTTACCTGTGTTCCACTTGTTTTCACTGATCAATATTGTCCTTAGTTTTAAAAATTATTTTTATTTTGGATTTAATTTTAATTTTAATTTTTTTATTTTTTATTTTCCTTTTTTTTGTCTTTTTTCGTGACCGGTAACGGGATCGCAGCCCTCAGTGTCGCGCCCGTACTGCGACCGGCAACGGGATCACAACCCTCAGTGTCACGCCCGCACCGTGCTCAACCAGTGAGCAGACCGGTCTCTATATGGGATCCGAACCCTCGGTGGGAGCGCCGTCGCACTCCCAAGCGCCGCACTCTACCGAGTGCGCCATCGGGCCGGCCCTTAATTTTTATTTTTTATCAAGGTGATACACGTGCGCAGTTTTAAAAGTTAGTACTTCAAGGCTCATAATGTGTCACCCATCCTCAAAGACAATCACTTTCAACTTTTTTATCTGTTTATTCTAATGTTGACATCCATATTTTAAAATACCATATTTGTACTGCTCCTTTTTGGTTTTATTTATTTCCAGTTATGGAAGATAAAGATTTGGTTTGCTCTCATGGCTTCTCCCCCCATATCGCCACCCTGCACACTCCCCATGTCCTCCCAATGTGTTTATATGACAGTGTTTAGTTCAGTTTTTAGTATTTACATTATTATGACTATATAAATAGTATTCATAGCTGAGCCTGAATAATGTATCATATTCCCTTTATTGACCAGTTTTTTTCTCTATATTGTTCAAGGTTGTTTCATTGTTTTGTTTGCCTTGTTTTCTATGTGCCTTTCAATTTATCCTCAAGTGCTGTGACAGAAGAATAAATCTCATAGATATGCTGAAACACATCAGTAACTTGCTGGTTTAATTTGTTTCACGGATTCTTCCCTCGACTCTATTTCACTTGATAGTTGTTCTCCAGGCCTGCTGCTTTGCTGGTATTTGCCATTTCCCTTTCTCTCAGAGAGTTCCCTTTATGTCTCTTCTGTACTGGATCCTCTGTTTCCTGGATCTCATGTTGTCTTTCTTGGTGTACTCCTTTATTTTGCTGAAGCATATCCTCGTGTAGCTTCTTTAGTGAGGATCCATAGGAGAAAATGTTTTGGAGACATTTGAAATCGTCTTCATCATACTCTTAAATTGATTAGGTGGTTTGGCTGAGTATAGACTGTTAGGTGGGAAAAATTTTTTTTTTAGCCTTTTGAAGGTATCACTCATTTCCTGCTAATGTCTAAGTATTCCTGCCAAAGAAACCACTCTATTCTTATTCCCAGTCCTTTGTATTATATGACCTCTTTTTCTTATCTCATTAAAAACCTCTAAGGATCATTGCTTTATTTTCAGTAACGTGAAATTTCACAGGATATATCTTCATATGAATCTAGACACTGGATGGTTCTTTCAAACCAGCTACTAGTAACTTCACTTTGGAGAAATTTTCTTGTGTTACTTCTTATTTGATACTTTCTATTATAATTTTTTGTCTCTTCTGTCTTGTAGAACTTTCACTATTCAGATGTTAGACCTTCTTATTCTCTAATTTTCTTACATTTTTCTATCTCTTGCTTTTTAAATTCTACTCTAAAGGCTCTCTGTTTTGTCTTGGGGATTTTTCACTTATATTTTTAATTTCCAATCTCTTTTTTTGCCTATTTCTTTTTTATAGTACTCTGTGTGTCATAGTTGTCGTTTTTTTAAATCTATATAAGTATATCATTGTTTTCTTTTAGATTTTTCTTCTCTTTCCTGTATTTTCTCGTTTCCTCCAAATTCCTTTCTACCTGATAGTTTGTTTTGGTGTAACTCTAGTGTTGGGGGGGGTTCTCACATGTAAGGTGCCCCTTGTTTGTCTGCTCATATTTAAGAGAAAGCACTAGAAAGCCAATTGGACAGTCTGTGTGTGTGTATGGGGCTTGATTGCAGGTATAAAGCATGGACCAGGCTCTACAGTTGAGGAACTCCCATGTGTTAGAATCTGTGGGTTTTTTCTCTCATACTGGTTATTTTCCCCAAAGAGGACTCCTCCTGTCTCCTGACTGGATGGGGTTTAGGCTTAAGGTTGAGTCCCGGTGTCTAGGAGGCTCTTCCCCTGGGAAGGAGGTTGGGGGAAGTCTTATAATTAATATACAGAGTTTTAGTTAACCCCACCCCTCAGCTGTGCACTATGTTCTCTAATATGGAGTCCTCTGGTTCATTCATTCCAGAAGGCTAGCCTCCCATCTTAGAGTTCTGACTGCTTCCAATACAGATGTGCAATAGACTCTCCTATTTTAGTCCCACCTGCCCCTCTGCCTTCACATGTACCTGAGCAGTCCTGAGGTTCTACAAAGGGAATTGGCTTTTATGTTACAACTTCTAAACTTTTGTTGCCATCTGACCTTTGTTGTCTACTGCTTTCTTTTCCTATCCTACTTTTTATATGTGTATGCCTTCTTTAAAAAAAAAAAAAAAGACTAGTATTTAGTGGTTTTAGGAAGTACCAGAAATAAAGCACAGCTGTTAATTTTTTCCTTTTTAATTGGAAGTCTTAATTAGGAAAATAATGACTCAAATCTGTACATGGTATGGTAAAAAATTCAAATAGTACATCAGTTTAAAGTGAAAAGTAAAAGTCTTTGTTCTCCCCAATCCCCAGTTAACCGCAATTGACAGTTCCTTTGAATCCTCCTAGAAATATTCTGTGTGTATATGTTTGTGTATGTGTTTTTGTGTATGCATCACTATCTTGATTCTTCTGAACTGAAACTCATTTTTCATCATTTGCTTCTAATGTCTATTATTAGTCTTTTCCAGTCAACTAAACTTTTGAGATCGGGGATTCCATTTTGTTCATAGATACAACACTAGTGCTTATCACAGTGTTCGGTACTTACAGGTTTTTCATGTTTATTAAATGGTGAAATTCAGGACCTGGGAATAGGGAAGGCAATTCTAGAGGTTGTTTTCCCAGAACCAGCTTTCTCAATGTTTAAAGTTATTGTTCCATTTTTGTGTTATGCCAAAATGCTGATCCTGTTTCTGTTTATTTTATTATTTGGACAAAAGGTTGGGAAAGGCAATTTCTTAAGGAAAAAAAGCATGCCATCAGCAAAAATTGAAGTGAAGGAACATATGTTAGACAGAGATTTTATTATTGTCTCCAGAATGGAAGGGCAGTGGGAAATAAAAACTTGTATCCATGCTGTCTCACATATGAGCTTTAAGAACAGAACTCTGTGCGTATTATGGTAAGAAAGGAATGTTTTTCGCTTTTTGTCATAACCATTGAATAGTTATTTATTTAGGTGTGTAATGCTCCTCCTGTGTTTTCAGAATTCTGTGTTGGACACATTTTTTTTTTTTCTTTTCTGTTTTTTTTTTTGCCTGAGAATATCTAGAACAAAACCAAGGGCAGATTTGTTAGTTACTATATTTGACTATGTCATGCTCGATTTTATCTTAATGATATTTACAGAATTTGGGATTAAATTTTTTACTGACTCTCATCTCTCCTGTTTTATATTTCTAAACAATAGAAACAAGTTTTATGGGGTTCTTTTCTTTCTTTCTGGAATATAAATCAAACATTCTTTTGAAATTTAATATTGGTTTAAAATATAATTTAGATGGCAGAACTCAGCTGAGCGTAATATATTTGGGCTTTTTTGTAACATTAATGGGTTTTCTTAGATTGAGAGGACCATAAGGGAGAAAATTGATTTTAAGATCGGTTTTTAGGATTCCTGAAGTAGCTCTATTACTTTGCTTTTCAGCAAGCACTGGCACAGTATTCTGGTCTTTTTGATTAAGCTCCTTTGGAGAAGTGTCAGAAACTGGTATTCGTCATCTTTGTAACTATAAAAGTTACAGGTGAAAACCGTGGCTTTAGTCAGATCGTCTTCCCAGTATGCCTCCTATCTGTTGAATGTTGGGATCTTCTCATTCGTTTTACTTTTTCAGGAAGCTCCTTCCAAGCTTAAAGACTAAGAAACCCCGAGAACTTGTGTTGGTGATTGGAACAGGCGTTAGTGCTGCAGTTGCACCTCAGGTTCCAGCCCTCAAGTCCTGGAAGGGGCTAATTCAGGCCTTAGTGAATGCTGCCATTGATTTTGATCTTCTAGAAGATGAGGAGAGCAAAAAATTTCAGAAATGTCTCCATGAAAACAAGAACCTTGTCCATGTTGGTCATGACCTTATCCAGAAACTCTCTCCTGTGAGTACCCTCCTATGCCATGGTGTTTGAAATTTCCTAAAACCGTGACTAGCATACTGAATGTAATAGGGGTATTTGCATAACATTCGGCTCCTCTGAAAAATGGCTGTTTATGGGCCCTCTTCAGGTTAATTATCTTGACCTTATTTCACTGTGTGTTTATTTGTGTGTGTGTGTTGATGATGATGTTGAGATATTTATATGTACAAAAATAAGAGTACTGTCCCATTATTGCTGTGTTTTCAATTTACTTTTTCTGTATTTGCTAATGTAAAAGCTGTGTTCCCTGGCATCTATGCCTGTCAGGAAACTTTAGAAAGATCAGAGATACTTTTTATCATTGCATGGATGAATCAAAATCAGTTTTTAATGTTCTTTTTAAAAATAATTCAAAATATGCATAAGGAATTTTGTCTTTTATCAAACTGAGTTGGATAAAGAGCCTCTTTGTCTTGCTTTTTCTTAAAAATCAGGATTCACTTGAGCTATATTTGGAAATTATAGAATAGCCAAAGCATGTTCTAAATCTTAAATCCAAGTGCACCTTGGAAAAAATATAACTTACTCTTTTAAAAGTTAGCTAATTGGGCTGGCCAGTTAGCTCAGTTGGTTAGAGCGTGGTGTCAGTAACACCAGGGTCAAGGGTTCAGATCCCCATACCAGCCAGCCACCAAAAAAAATCCCCAAAAATTAAAAAACAACAAAAAAAAAGCTAGCTATGATGATTTTCTCCCCAGGATCTAGTCCTATAGGAAAGAAGTGTCACTAAGAGTTAGCCTAAAAGACTGGCATTTAAAAGTAAATTCCTGTTGGTTCATGACTCATTGCATAACCTAGGGCTTTTCACTTTCTCTTTTTATTTCCTTGTCCTTGATTGGGATAAATTGATACTAACCAAGAACAAGGTAAAGATTTAATAAGTTTTAAAAAGCTCATGGGACGTCCACCTCATACCATATACAAAATTAACTAAAAATGGATCAAAGACCTAAATATCAGAGGTAAAACTATAAAACTTTAAGAAGAAAATATAGGTTTAAAACTTCATGTCCTGTCTTCACTCGTAAGTGGGAGCTAAGAGAGAAAAAAGGAAGGAAAGAAAGACCACAGTGGTGTGTTGGACTTGCAGAGGGAGAGAGCATACCTAGCGTTGTGGAGTGGGGTGGAAGAGGGGGAGGGAAGTCAAAGATTAGTTGGGTGGGGGACATGGGGAATAATTGGAATTTGTGGTAATGGGAATGCTGATAGTATTGATCTGGCCATCACATCTTGGGCACAAGTGGTGATGGTCAGCTTTGTACCCTATGAATATACATAATCAATTAAAAAAAAAACAACAAGAAACCTTCATGACTTTGGGTCTGTCAGTGGTTTTTTTTTTTTTTTGACATGAAACTAAAAGCACAAGCAACCATAGAAAAAAATAGATATACTGGACTTATCTCAAGTTAAAAACTGTTAAGCTCAGAGAACATTATCAAGAAAGTGAAAAGAAAAAAAAGAAGAAAAGACAGCCCCCAGAATGGGAGAAAATATTAGCATATCACATATGTAAGTGTATAGTACCTAGCATATGTAAGAAACTATTATAACTTAACAGTAAGAAGGCAAATAATCTAGTTTTAAAATGACAATGGTTTTTTTTTTTTTTTTTTTTTTTAAAAGATGACCGGTAAGGGGATCTTAACCCTTGGCTTGGTGTTGTCAGCACCACACTCAGCCAGTGAGCGAACTGGTCATCCCTATATAGGATCCGAACCCGTGGCCTTGGTGTTATCAGCACCACACTCTCCCGAGTGAGCCACGGGCCGGCCCATGACAATGGTTTTGAATAGACATTTTTTCAGGGAAGATACACCGATGGCCAATAAGCATATGAAAAGATGTTCAACATCATTAGTGATTACGGAAATGCAAATCAAACCATGAGATACCACTTTACGCCCACTAGGATGACTAGAATCAAAAAGACAATAACAAGGGCCAGTCCGTGGCTCACTTGGGAGAGTGTGGTGCTGATAACACCAAAGCCACGGGTTTGGATCCCTATATAGGAATGGCCTGTTAACTCCCTTCGGAGAGCGTGGTGCTGACACCACCAAGTCAAGAGTTAAGATCCCCTTACCGGTCATCTTTAAAAGAAAAGAAAAGACAATAACAGCCCACAACCAGGCACACCACCAGTGCCTTGGGGCCCCACCCGGGGACCCAGGGCATCAAGCCAGACATCCCCCCACAACTAGGCACACTGCCAGCACCAGGAAGCATGCCAAAAACATCACTTCCATGTGGGTGGACCACCACAGTCACCACAGTAACCACAGCTGCCACAAAAGTGGCTAGACATCACAACCACCATGCAGCTGGTCCACCAGCCACTGGAGTACACTGACACAAGGAGAGTCACCAGCAGAGACCAAAGAAAAGAAAAAGATGTCTCTCTCCGCAAAGCCCATTCCAGAGTGACAGAAGAAGCATCTGCTCTATGATAATATTGGGGGACCTGAACACACCTCTCAGCACTGGACAGATCATCTAGGCAACAAATCAACAGAGTAATCATTACTCTTTCAGAGGGAGAGAAGAAATCTAGAGTTATCAGTGATGGGAGTGGGGAGGGAAAGGGGGATATGGAGAGATTGGACAAGGGGCATAAAGAATAAGTACAATTTGTAACAATATACATACTAGTAATATTGATTTGATCAGCATATGTCAACATTGAATCCCAAAAACATATAATCAGTTATGATTCAATAAAATAAATGTCAAGACAAAAAAAAACCCGATAACAAGTGTTGGTGAGATGTGAAGGTATTAGAACCCTCATACACTGTTCATAGGAATGTAAAGTGGTGCAGCTGCCTTGGAAAACCATTCCTCAGTAAGTTAACAGATTACCATATGACCTAGCAATTCCACCCTTAGGTATACACCAAAGAGAATTGAAACCAAGTTTAGGTAAGAACTGTACACAAATGTTCGTAGCAGCAGTATTCATAATAGCCAAAAAGTAGAAACAACCCAAATGTCCATCAGCTCATAAATGGATTAGTAAAATGTGGTGTATCCATACAATGTTATTCAGCCATGAAGAGGAATGAAGTACCAATACATACTACAACATTGATGAACCTTCAAAATATTATGCTAAGTAAAAGAAGGCAGACACAAAAGGCCATATATTGTATGATTCCATTCATATAAAATATCCAGGATAGGAAAATCCATAGAGACAGAAAGTAGTTGCCAGGGCTGCAGGGAAAGGAAAATGGGGAATAACTGCTAATGGAATAGGATTTCCTTTTAGGGTAATAAAAATGTTCTAGAATTAGGTAGTGGTGGTGGTTGCACCTTGTGAATATACTAAAAACCAGTGAATTACGCATTTTAAAAGTGAATTTTATGATACACAGATTATACACAATTATACTCAATGTATGCAACCATATTTTAATTGAAGGTGCTAATAACATTTTAAAATTTCTTCTTAAATTTAAAAATTATTTCAAAACTACTGCAAAAAATAGAAGGAGAAGGAATGCTTCCAAGTCATTTTATGAGGCCAATATTTTACTGATAACCAAAACCAGACTAAAGGATATCACAAGAAAAGAAAACTACATATAAAAAGAAACATGACCAAGTGAGAATTTTCCTAGGAATGTAAGGTTGATTTAACAACTGAATATCAACGTAATACATCCTATCAATAGAAGAAAGGACAAAAACCACATGATTATCTCAGTAGATGCAGTAAAAGCATTTAAAAAAAAAAACACTCAACAAACTAAGAATAGAAGGAAACTGCCTCAACGTGATAAAAGCTATGTATAAAAAAAGTCATAGCTGACTTCTGGTCAAGATGGTGGAATAGACGGTCTCCAGTGTCACTCTCTTCCACAAATCAACTCATTTACAATATTAAAAAACAACAACAGCCAAGCTTGGGCTGCTAGAGCTCAGGGGAAGAGGAGGAGAGACCGATGGAGTACATAAAGGTGGGAGAAGCCACGATGAGAGACAGAAAAACTGCTCCGGCCATTTCGAATCCTGGCTGTTTCCAGGCTGGAGCTGCTGAGTGTGCAGAACAGGAGCTGGCAAAAGCTGCAGCTGTGCCCTTCACATGAAGTTGCTTGGAGGCGGCAGGGGAGAATAGGGCCTCCAGGCCAGCAATACCACTAATAGGGCTCCTATGGACCCACATAGGACTGAGGAGCCACAACAAATGGAAAAAAAGGAGCCATTCAGAGACCAGAGGGTGATTGCAAGGGATGAGAGCAAGGCTCATCCCATGGGAAGTGTTTGGAGCATGGGTGGTGGAGGAGACAGGCCCACCAGGAGAACACTGGGACACAGCAAGGACAGCTGATCTGCCCCCAATCAGTGTAGGACCACTCAGAGGAGACTGGTCAGGAATATAGAATTGCATGGGGTGCAGTTTGAGGAAAAGACTCAAGCCCAGACCAGTGTTTCTACACAACCCAGGTGCATCAGATTCCACTAAACCCGGAAGTACCTATAAAGTCTACCATTAAATCTTGAGCTGCACAAAAAGCCTTCCCCAGGGAATCAGCAGCAAAGCAGCAATTTAGCTTTTTACTGGTCCCCACAGAAAGTTCCCCCACTTTAGAAGTAAGCAAAGGACAAAAAATTAGTTCCAGTGCAGAGTTAAAGTGGTGGGAACAGCAAATAATCAAACACAGAACTGAAAGAAAAAACAGAGTACCCATTGGGGCCTGCCAGGGGTCCTGAGGTCTGAAGCCAGGGTCTGGACCCTCTGCCTACAACCAGACACACCGCCAACGCCACAGGTTCCACCCAGGGTCCTGAGGCATGGAGTTGGGGAACTGGACCTCCCACCCACAACCAGGTATACCGCCAGTGCCAAGGGGCCCTCTGGGGTCCTGAGGTATGGAGCCAGGGACCGGATCCCTGCCCACAACCAGACACACCGCCAGGGCCACAGGACCCACCTGGGGTCCAAAGGTATGGAGCCAGGGATTGGACCCTCTTCCCACAACCAGGCACACGACCAGAGCCACGGGGCCCACTTGGGGTCCTAAGGCATGGAGCAAGGAGCCACCAGCAACTAGGTAAGGAGCATGCCAAAAACATCACCTCCTCTATGTGGGTGGCCCACCACAGCCACCACAATAACCATGGCTGCCATGAAAGCAGCTAGAAGCCACAGCCGCCATGCAGATGGTCTGCCAGCCACCGGAGTACATTGACACAAGGAGAGTCACCAGCAGAGACCAAGGAAAAGAATAGGATGTCCCTCTCCACAAAGCCCATTCCAGAGAGAGAGAAGAAGCATCTGCTCTACAATAATATTGGGGGACCTGAACACACCTCTCAGCACTGGACAGATCATCTAGGCAACAAAGGCAACAAATCCATTGACACAAGGAGAGTCACCAGCAGAGACCAAGGAAAAGAATAGGATGTCCCTCTCCACAAAGCCCATTCCAGAGAGAGAGAAGAAGCATCTGCTCTACAATAATATTGGGGGACCTGAACACACCTCTCAGCACTGGACAGATCATCTAGGCAACAAATCAACAGAGTAACCATTACTCTTTCAGAAGGAGAGAAGAAATCTAGGGTTATTAGAGGTGGGAATGGGGAGGGAAAGGGGGATAGGGAGAGATTGGATAAAGGGCATAAAAAATAAGTACGATTTGTAACAATATATATGCAAGTAATACTGATTTGATCAACATATTTCAACTTGAACCCCCAAAATATCTATAATCAATTATGATTCAATAAAAATTTTTAAAAAAGTCATAAATAACATATTTAATGGTAAAAGATTGGATGCTTCCTCCTAATATCAAGAACAAGACAAGGCTGTTTGCTCTCTCCACTTCTATTCAACATTGTACTGGAGGTTCTAGCCAGGACAATTAAGAAAAAGAAATAAAAGGCATCCATTTTAAAAAGGAAGAAGTAAACTGTCTCTGTTTACAGATGAGACGTGATCTTGCCTACAGAAAATCCAAAGGAATCCACTATTAGAACTAATAAACAAGTGAGCAAGGTCGGAGGATACAAAATACAAAAAAATCAGTAGTATTTTTATACACTTACAGTGAACAATCCAAAAATGAAATTAAGAAAACAGTTCCACTTATCATCACATCAAAAATAAATAATTAGGAATAAACTTAACAAAAGAAATGCAAAACTTATACTTTGAAAATTGCAAAAGAAAGTAAAGATGATCTAAATAAATGGAAAGACATCCCACGTTCATGATCACAAGACTTAATATTGTTAAGATGGCAAGACTCCCTAAATTGATCAACAGATTTAACACAATCCCTATCAGAATCCCAGATAGTGTGTTTGTAAAAATTGACAAGCTTATTCTAAAATTCATATGGAGTTTCTAGGAACCCAGAATAGCCAAAACAATCTTGGGAAAGAACAAAGTAGTAGGATTCACACTTCCTAATTTCAAAACTCACTACAAAGCAACAGTAATACAGACAGCATGGCACTGGCACAAGGGTAGACATGTACCTCAGTGGAATAGAATTTAAAGTCCATAAGTAAAACCACGTGTCTGTGGTCAACTGATTTTCAACAAGGATTTTCAAGACATTCAATGGGAAAAGGAATAGCCTTTGCAACAAATGGTGCTGGGACAACTGGAGAGCCGTGTGTAAAAGAATGAAGTTGGCCCCTTACATCACATCATGTGTAAAGGATGACTCAAAAGGCCAAAGTCTTAAATGTAAGAGCTAAAACAATAAAACTCTTAGAAGAAAAGATAGATGTAAATCTTCATGACCTCAGATTGGGCAAAGGATTCTTAGATGTGACACCAAATGCAAAAGCAACAAAAGAAAAATGGATAAACTGGACATGATCAAAATTGGAAACATGCTTTAATGGATGCCATCAAAAAAGTGAAAAGACACCCTAGCTAGCTACAAAAACAAAGTGAAAAGACAACCCAAAGAATGTAAGAAAATATTTGCAAATCATATATCTGATAAGGATCTAGTGTACAAAATATATAAAGAACTGTTACAACTCAATAAAACAGTCCATTTAAAACAAGGGCAAAGGATCTGGCAAAATAGATATTTCTCCAAGGAAATATGCAAACGGCCAATAAGCCCATGAAAAGATCCTTGACATCGTTAGAAAAATGCAAATCAAAACCACACAAGATACTACTTCACACCCACTAGGATGGCTAGAATCAAAAAGTCACATAGTATGTGTTGGTGAAGATGTGGGGAAATGGGAACCCTAATGCCGCTGGGAATGTGAAATGGTGCAGCCTTTGTGGACAGCTGTCTGGCATTTCCTCAAGTGATTAAATATAGTTACCTTATGATTCAACAATTCCACTTCTAGATGTATACTCAAGAGTAATGAAGATATGTCCACACAAAAACATGTAAACAAATGGGTTATAGTATTATAATATCTAAAAGGTGGAAATAACCCAAACATCCATGAATGAGCAAATGAATAACAAAATGTGGCATGTATTCATGCAATGGAATATTATTCAGCCATAAAAAGTAGTGAAATACTAATACATGTTACAGCGTGGATGAATATTCAACATTATACTGAGTAAGCCAGTCACAGGAGACTACATGTTATATTAGCCCATTCATACAAATTGTCCAGAATAGGGAAATGTGTAGAAACAGAAAATAAATTGGTAGTTGCCTATGGCTGGAGGGAGATACGGGGCAAGAGGGTGATAATCAGAGGGTGAGGGGTTTCTTTTTGAGGTAATGAAAATGTTCTAAAATTGACAGTGGAGATGGAGATGGATGCACATAGCTGTGAATCTATAAATAACCATTGACTTGTACACTTCAAATAGGTGAATTTATGGTGTATGAATTATATCTTAAAGCTGCTAAAAATAAAGATAAAAGATTGAAAAAGGTACACTATTCAAACACTAATGAAAAAGAAGTTAGAGTGGCTGTATTAATATATGAAGACGTATATACTTCAGAGCAAAGAGGAAAGGAAACATAATATTTTTAAATGTCCAAAAAAATTATAAAATTGTTGTATTAAGAGATAACTTAAGAATATACATCCAGGGCTGACCAGTTAGCTTACTAGGTTAAAGCATGGTGCTGATAACACCAAGGTCAGGGGTTTTGATCCCCATTCCAGCCCGTGGCCAAAAATAAAGAATATACATCCAGAAGCCACAGGAAAAAAGTATTTAAAAGATGTGTTAGCCAGTTAATTAATTTTAAAATCTGATTTTTCTGGTAAAAAGGAAAAGAAACAGCTTATGGGGAAGAAGAGTACTATATTAGTCCAGAAAGTCTAATGCGTGGATGAAGAAGTTCTCTTAAGGTAGGACCTGCTGGGTGCCATGATGCCCTATTACCTTGGCTGTAGCCCTCACTAGTCCATTTAAATGGTCTTCTAAGTAAAGAAAGCATGATTTTGCTAGTTGGATTGGTTGTGACTGAAAGTAATGAGAGAGTTTAAAGTCAGTTTCAATAAATGCATATAATATAACAAACTGGAGTCATTATCTGTGGACAAAGATTTATTATTAACCTTAAAGTACAGTTATTGATTAGTGTTCCAATAAAGTAGTCATTATCAAATATTCTGGTCTCAAGACTCCCTTACACTCTTGAGGACCCCAAACAGCTTTTGAGTTATATCAATATTCGCTGTATTAATATTCACTGTATTAAAACCAAACATTTTCTAAATAGTTATTTTAAAATAATAAATTCACTATATATTAACATTAAGTAACATTTTATGAAAAATAATTGTTTTCCAAAATAAAAATAAATTAGTAAGAACAACAGTATTGTTTCACATTTTTGCCAATCTCTCTAACATGGCTTAATAGAAAACAGCTGGATTCTCATATCTGCTTTCTATAGTCTGTTGGTGTGTTGTTTTGGTTCAAGTATATGAAGAAAGTCTGATCTCACACAAATATGTAGTTGGAAAAGTGAGAAGTATTTTAATCATCTTTTCAGATAATTGTAGATGTTCTTTATTGATACTACACCAAAAACTCAGTAAGTGGTAGATTCCTAAATGTGAATAGCAATATGGAATCAGAAATCATAATAAGTATCGGGCCGGCCCGTGGCTCACTTGGGAGAGTGCGGTGCTGATAACACCAAGGCCCCGGGTTCGGATCCCGTATAGGGATGGCCGGTTGGCTCGCTGGCTGAGCGTGGTGCTGACAACACCAAGTCAAGGGTTTAGATCCCCTTACCGGTCATCTTTTAAAAAAAAAAAAAGAAAAGAAATCATAATAAGTATCAATGAACTTTCATACTATGTTACATTAAAATCCATCTCGGATTTAGAGTGAACCTTTTACCCATGGTTGATTTTGTGACTGGTCATTTGGGAAACACTGGTTCCAGATGTTGATACATTTCACTACACAATTAAAAAAACTGCATTCATGAATATCACTACCAGTCTCAACAGAAGAGTATTTGGAAACTGTTAAGTTCATGGTGGCAAATAAATGTTTTCTAAACATCTGATTTTTGCTTGAAAGCTCAGATTTTATCCTTGGCAACAGTGGCAGCAGTCATCAGTTCTTTTCCTTGAAATGACAGACTCACTTCATTCATTATTGAGAAGATGCCTGAGAATACCCAAATCTGAATATCCTTAGTTTGTCGGTCATTTTTTTCAAGTAAAAATGGTGTTTGCAGTACAAGGGTAGCTAGTTCAGCTTACAACTCAAATAATCACTCAAGTAATTTGCATGAGACAATTATTGTACTCGAGTATTCAGCAGAAGTGTTTTGTGCTTATTTCCTCTCAGAATATTAAAAGGATATGTAGTCAAGGGTCAAGATTTAATACAACTAGGGCCAGCCCGGTGGCGCACTGGATAGTGTGCCGCTTGGGAAGCACGGCGGCGCTCCCGTCCGAGGGTTCGGATCCCACATACAGACCAGTTCCCGCTCACTGGCTGAGCGAGGCGCGGGAGCAACACCGAGGGTTGCAATCCCGTTGCCGGTCCCCGGTCCGGTACGGGGGCAACACTGAGGGTTGCGATCCGTTGCCGGACACGGAAAAAGACAAAAAAAAAAAAAAAGATTTAATACAACTAGTAATTTTTACTGCTTTATTAAGGACATTCTTAAGTGAAACTGGCATTTTTTTTTTTTTTTTTTTTTTTTTT
>NW_007732728.1:65136-94818 GCF_000696425.1 Galeopterus variegatus
AAAAAAAAAAAAAAAGATTTAATACAACTAGTAATTTTTACTGCTTTATTAAGGACATTCTTAAGTGAAACTGGCTTTTTTTTTTTTTTTTTTTTTACCGTAAGCCTTTGAAGAATTTAGTAATTACTAACACAGTTTGGGTCCACTGCCTTGATTCATACTAAGGCACTAAGAGTTTTACCTTCCATTGCTTTTGCACCATCACTAACAATGTCAACACAGTTTAAAAGACAAATATTGTCTTAGTATTACTATGAAAATAGTTTTGACTTTGCCAGCCCCTTAAAGAGTGTTACGCTGTACTGGCCAGCGCCAAAAAAAAAAAAAAAAAAAGTGTTATGGATCTGTGGGGTCCAGTGGCCACATTTTGAGAACCACTGCAATAGAGGATATGTAAGAAAAAATACAGGCTACACAATGGCTAAAAAAAAAAAAAGAGATGTCTGGGGAAACCTGAACACTGATCATTTGATATTTGATACCACATTTTTTAAAGGTGTGATGGTGGTATTGCAGTTATGTTTTGCTTTATATTTAAAAGAGGGAGGTCCTTATCTTTTAGGGAACATCTTGAAGTATCTATGAATGAAATGATATGTGATGCCTGGGAATTGCTTTAAAAAATTCAGGGAAGTGCAGAAGAGGGCATGGTGGAGAGGAGTTTAGGTCAAACAAGATTGGCCATGGGTGATAATTGTTAAAATTGGGTGATAGGTACATGGGAGTTTTTTTAATACTCTTACTTTTGTGTATGTTTGAAAATGTTCAAAATAAAAAAGAAAAGAATCAAATGTAACAATCAGTAGTAACATGGGAGAGTTAATAGGCCCATTCGCTGAGTCAGTTTCATGTAGGAGGGAATTGACATTGTAGATTCAGTGCAAAGAGCTTGGGTTTCAGAATCAGAAAGACTGCCATTTAAATGCACTGGGACCCTGAGCGAATTGCTTAACTTCTCAACATCTGTTGTTGCACTTATAAAACTGGGATATTAACTGCCTCTTAGGGTTTTGTGATGATAATGTATATAAAGTGTCTGGCACATAGTAAATGCCCTAGAAATGTTAGTTATGTTAGGAAACAGAGTCAGTGGTTTTTCTGGGTTTTGTTTGTTTGTTTGTTTTTTAAAAGATGACCGGTAGAGGGTCTTGACCCTTGACTTGGTGTTGTCAGCACCACACTCTCCCAAGTGAGCTAACCGGCCATCCTTATATAGGGATCCGAACCTATGGCCTTGGTGTTATCAACACCACACTCTCCCAAGTGAGCCATGGGCCAGCCCTTTTTTGTTTTGTTTTTAGTCTGTCTGGGACTAGAAAGATAAGAGTTACAGGATAGAGGGAAATGAAGTAGCATTGGATTCAGTTCACTGTTTTAAATGAATAGGAAAAGGTCCTTAGAAATTGTGTGGGAGTTCAACATTTCCTTTTGACTGCTGAACTTCCCTGTTTATGTTTTCATTCCTTTGTCTTGTAGAAGCCACTGGTGGGAAATTTAGTCCTAGGGTCACCTGCTTTAAGAGAGAAAAACTTTCATTTTAAGTCTGAGGAAATAAGGGCCGGCCCATGGCTCACTCGGGAGAGTGCGGTGCTCATAACACCAAGGCCACGGGTTCGGATCCTGTATAGGGATGGCCGGTTTGCTCACTAGCTGAGTGTGGTGCTGACAACACCAAGCCAAGGGTTGAGATCCCCTTACCGGTCATCTTTTAGGGAAAAAAAAAAAAAAAAAGAAGTCTGAGGAAATCGGTGCACCACTTCTTCCCTTCCTTTCTATGTTGATAAGCAAGATTTAGTAACTTAAAGAAATAGGACTAAAAGATATTTAGCTAAAATAAGTGAGTCAGTGAATTTATTTCTAGGTGTTAACCTTTTGTATTCCTTTTTTTAGAAGCAAGAAAATATATTTCACACCAGTGATTACGAGATTGTATACATAGGCCTTTTAATCTGTGTGCGTAATAACTAAACTGGTGTTAGAATATGGTATATATGGTTGTGTGAGTAATAACTAAACTGGTGTTGGAATATGGTTGTGTGAGTCAGGGTACAAAATGAAGTTATAAAACATAACTAGGTTCTTTTTTTTTTTTTGGCAGCTGGCCAGTATGGGGATCTGAACCCTTGACCTTGGTGCTGTCAACACCACATTCTAACCAATTGAACTAACCAACCAGCCCAGCTAGGTTCTTAATAGGAAAAACAAGGAAGTCACCATATTCTTAATTTAATTTTAAATTTAATTTTGCTTTTTTGAATAGGTGGTGTTTACATACATTGCAGAAATAATGTTAAAAAAGTTTAGATATATTGAGACATTTCACTTCCACTTATGTCTTTGTCTCTTCTCCACAAACCCACCTCCCATATGTAGATCACTACTGTTACAGGTTCTTTGTGTATCCTTTCAGTGTTTCTTTTTCAAATACAAGTAAGTAGGACTATACTTATCTCACTACTTCCATCCCCCAACTCAGAAGTTAGCATTCTAGACATACTGTTTCTCAGTATGTTCATTGTATTTAACAGTATATCCTGGAGATCTTTTCTTGTATATATGGGTACTTGGCTATGCCAGTCTCCTATGTGTGGATACTTAGCTTGTTTCCAGTCTTTTGCTATTACAAATAATGAAACAATGATAACCTTGTATATTTCACTTCATTTGTTTGCAGTTATTTCTGTGTGATACATTCCCAGAAATGGAATTGCTAAATGGTTTTGTAAATTTGATAGACATTAAAGGGGCAGCATATTTTTTATAACAAATCTAGAAGATTGCCTGGCACTCAGTAGTAGTTGACTTTTGCATGTAGTGAAATTCAGTAGAGTTATAAATTCTTCACTATTTGTTTCTGATCAGATTGTTCATTCGGATTAGATTGTGTTAGAATCCCTAGTTGGTTGCCCATACACCATTAATATGTGATGTATTTATTTATGCCCTTATGTGATAAGAATGGAAAGAAGTTAAAAACCATGACCCACATTCTTAGCCACACAAATTATGGGTGGTTCCATCTATTTAGTACTAGAAAAGAATCTTTGAACCCACTGACAGTATGGTACAGCAAGTAGCCTGTCTAGTGGTGGATACAGCATGGAAGATTGATGGACAGAGTCCAGATAAATTACAGGTGTTTCATCTCTATGCTTTAAGTTTCCATTGTGAAGATACTTACCATTTATTTGGTTTAGGTATGATTAAAGAATAATTTTATAAAATACTTTGACAAATTAGGGAAAGAGTTTGGCAAATTGAAATGTGTTTTATGAATCTGCTTAGGTGGTTCCATGGAAACAGATCTTTATCTGAGCATTGCACAGTTAGAAAGATACACAGAGGAAACTAGGAAGATAGGGGGACTATTTTGAGAAAAAGCAGGATTGCTAAATATTTACTCCCTAGCAGCTAAGTGCAATAATTTGTAGTTCGAATGGGAAATATTGGGGCCTTTAAGAGTTAATTCTTGCTCTGATATTATCTAATGGGATGGTATTTCACTGCTAGGCTAGGGATCATATATTTGTTACAGCACATTACATAATTACTTTCCCATTTCAAATTCCTTTTGTCCCAGGGGTCACTTTGTGCTTTAAGTTTCAACTCCAACTTTACACCTTAGGTTGGCGTTATATTTCTTCATTCGTCCTCAGGGATATTTACATGTAATCAAAATGAATATGGGTCCCCATACTGGCCAGCTGCAAAAAAAAAATAAAAGAATATGGGAAAGCATTTATTTAAGTAAACCATATGTTAAGAAATAGGGAGTCTATGTAGAACTGATTAGTTTTTTATATTTTTAACAATTGCAAAATGCAAGTTTCAATTATAAAATTTATTAAATTTTGTATAATTTTATTATATGCTAGGTATTCTTTATATAGCAAACCTGTGAATAGCTTGCTGGATTATGCCAGGGAAATAACAGGCAGGGAGAAGTTGAGTGGTTTTTTTCTAAATCCATAAGCAGCTGTACAAAACCTGGGATTAGAAAAAGAAATACTAGGGCTGGCCCGGTGGCGCACTGGTACAGTGCGCCGCTTGGGAAGCGCGGCGGCGCTCCCTCCGAGGGTTCGGATCCCACATACAGACCGGCTGCCCACTGGCTGAGCGAGGTGCAGGAGCAACACCGAGGGTTGCGATCCCGTAGCCGGTCCCGGTCCGGTTCGGGTACGGGCACGACACTGAGGGTTGCGATCCGTTGCCGGTCACGAAAAAAGACAAAAAGGAAAAAAAGAAAAGAAAAAGAAATACTAAACCACACTTAGAGCTTTTAGTAGTTATTCCTAGATAAAAAGAGTGTAACAGAAAGTGTTGCCTTTTCGAGGGTAGTTGGTGCTGTGCTATCTACCCCAGCTCTCCTTTAGTCCCATAGTAAATTCACATCTCTTGGCCATGCCTATTTTCTTCATTCTATAAAAATGCCTCTTTAGAGAGCTTATGCTTGTTTGCATAAGGTGTAATAGTATTGATCACTTGCTAGGTATTGTGATAAATACTTTGCATGTATCGTCCCATTTTCTTTATTACAACCCTTTAAAACAGATAATATCTCTATTTTTAAGTACAAAGTATTCTTCAAACATTTATTACTGTAATTAAGTCAAATGACCTACCAGAACATCTTGGATTAATTTTCCTCTTTCAAATTGCTCCCCCAGCGTACCAGTAATGTTCGATCCACGTTTTTCAAGGACTGTTTATATGAAGTATTTGATGACTTGGAGTCAAAGATGGAAGATTCTGGAAAACAACTACTTCATTCAGTTCTTCACCTGATGGAAAATGGAGCCCTAGTATTAACTACTAATTTTGATAATCTTCTGGAACTATATGCAGCAGATCAGGGAAAGCAACTTGAATCCCTTGACCTTACTGATCAGAAAAAGGTAAAAAGTCTATTCTTTGGGCTAGTGGGTTGTATCTTCATCAGCAACACTGATTTCCAGTTGATATACTGGTACTTATGCAGAGTTAGAAAGGAATATTCTTATCCCTGGTTAGATTTTGGGGGGTATGTTTTGTTTTTGAGGTAAAATTAATACACAGTAAAATGCACTGATCTTAAAAGCATTCAATTCTATGAATTCTGGCAGTTTCACCCAGTTTTAAAACAAGATTAGAGGAAATCATTTAAACTCAAATAGTATCTTTAGCACTTGACGGTATGATACTGATTTAGATTTCTCTCCTAGAATACATTCTTTATACCATCTATTAGGAAAGTAGGAAAACTACCTTATGATGATTGGAAGAGCAACTTCCAGGCCAAGTGATAGCTGGGTTGAAGTTAATGATCAGTACAAACCTCAGTAGACTTTTTTTCTTTTTTCTTAACATAACCCGTATCATATCTAAGCTGTCTGCCATAATATTGAATATTGATCTATGCCAACTAATAATATAATATTGATCTGTATCAACTAATGAGATGACTGCTTAAGGTCTCATTTATCCTGCTCTGTGGTTTTTGTAATCTTCATTCTACACTTTGTTTTCCTCAGGAACCTGTCTTTGTGTCCAACTTAGAGCTCAGCTAAATGTTTTTTTTTTTGTTTTTGTTTTTTTTTTTTGTCTATTGTCTCTTTTTTCGTGACCGGCAACGGATCGCAACCCTCAGTGTTGTGCCTGTACCGGACCGGGACCGGCAATGGGATCGCAACCCTCGGTGTTGCCCCCGCGCCTCGCTCAGCCAGTGAGCGGCCGGTCTGTATGTGGGATCCGAACCCTAGGCGGGAGCGCCGCCGCGCTTCCCAAGCGGCGCACTAGCGCAGTGCGCCACCGGGCCAGCCCTCAGCTAAATGTTTTAAGTAGTTAATTGATTCACCCATTGGCATTCATTGCCACAGTACTGCCTCTGCCAAAGAAGTAGCTATAATAATACCACTCTTGTGGTTTTGCTGATCTTGAAGCCAGATTTTAAAAGGGAATCGAATTTAGAGAAATGGTGCCCTGATGACTGGTTTTCTCTGGCTGGAATGTTTTCCACCTGCTCCCTCACACTTTGCATGGCCAGCTTGTCCTTCACCTATAAATCTCAACATAAGTATCACCTCCTCTGACAGACCTTCTCTGACAATCCTTTTTATTTTATTTTATTTTTTTTAAAAAGATGACCGGTAAGGGGATCTTAACCCTCGGCTTGGTGTTGTCAGCACCACGCTCAGCGAGTGAGTGAACCGGCCATCCCTGTATGGGATCCGAACCCATGGCCTTGGTGTTATCAGCACCACACTCTCCCGAGTGAGCCACAGGCCAGCCCTTGACAATCCTTTTTAAATTAGACAGTTATTTTTTGGTTCATTCTCTTGTCCATTTCCGTCACAGCACTTTCTGTAACTTGTACTTTTTATTTTGGCTGTTCATCTGTTTGTTTTCTGACTCTTTACCCCACATGAATAGCAACTCCATTTGGTCAGGTATCATATCAGCCTTACTCTCATGTCTCAAAGAGTACTTGGCACATAGTGAGTGCTTAGTAAATATTCTTTAAATTAAGAAATGATTGAATGAAATTCAAAAATGAGTGGCTAGAACAGCTTCCATGCTGTTTCTGACATAATTTCCAAAGACCACAACCATTTATTCATGGGCATCGGAAGCACAAGGCCTTTTCAAAGCTGCAGATATCTGTCAGACTTGATATTTTCTTTCTCATTTCATCCTTGAACCTCAAGATCTGCTTTGTATTTTTAGCTCACATTAGGGGCAGTATTGACAATGGTTAAAGCCATTGGCTGGTAGTCAGAATGGGGCCTAGTAATATTCAAATTCTGAATCTCTGAGCCTCTTAACTATTTTTCCTAACCTGTACCCTAATTTTCCAAACGTGATAAGAATAAATTTATACTCTCTCAAGTCCTTGGGAAAATGGTGCCAAAAAATCCAGGTAGCTATGGTAGTCACTGTCATCTAAATGATTGCTCTTCATTGGCAGCCTTTTAGGTTTCTTAGAGGTGCCTAGAGTGATTCTTTTATCACTCATCTATTGCTACATAAGAAACCACCCTGAAACTTCATGGCTTAAAACAGCAAACGTATTACTTGCCCATGATAAAATGAATTAGCAGTTTGAGGTGGGCTCAGCTGGGCAGTTCATCTGTCGGCTTTGTGGCTTACTCACATGGCTCTAATCATCTGGTGGCCATCCTGGGGCTGGATGATGTAAGATGGCCTCGCTTCCACATCTGTAGATGCAGGGAATTGGCTGGGCCATATGTCTCTAGCAGGCTTTGTCGGTCTTCTTCATATGGCATCTGGGATCCAAAAGCAACAGAAGAGGGAAATAAGACTTGTTATGCCAACACTTTAAAAGCTTATGCTTGTGTCATGTTTGCTAATGCCCCTTTGGCTAAAGTATGTCAAATGGCCAGCCTGGAGTCACTGTGAAAAGGGACTACACAAGGGCCTACACACAGGGAGGCTTGATTTCTTAGGGCCATCACTCAAGCAGTCATCCAAAGATCCCGTGTATGTCTCCAGTGAAAAGAGTCCTTATATGCAAATGATGACATATAAGTTCTAATTTTTGATTATTATTTTCAAAGAGAAATCATTAGACTTGCTGCTGTTATTCCTAACAGTCATTCCTGAAATGGAAACTTTGACCACAAATGATTTTGCATATCCTATGATACCGTGATGCTGGAGAGTTATGTCAGAAGTCTAGTCCTCAAAATAGCCTCTTGCCCATTGCAACCATTAAGCAGGAACTCAGCCCTGCCAACCTGGTTGAGCTATACGTGTATTGTGCAGGTTCTAGAGTGGGCTCAGGAGAAGCGGAAGCTGAGTATATTTCATATCCATGGGGTCTACACCAACCCTAGTGGCATTGTGCTTCATCCAGCTGGATATCAGAACGTGCTCAGGAACACCGAAGTTATGGTGAGTGATGCTGATCTTGCTAGTCTCAGGAGCTCCTTCCTGGGAAGCTTCTAAATGTGCTTTAGGTCTTAAAGAGGGAAAGTTTCCTTTTCATTAATCAACAACTGGAAGGTCAGCCATTCTTCTTGTGCTGCTTAGCTGGTCGGTGTGCATGTCGTCCTAGGAAGTGCAGCACTTCTTCTAAGGTGTCAGGCCATAGGCTCTTTGAGAATTGTGTATTCTGGCTATTTTCAGAACTGGGTCACATGGAACAGTAGCATCTTTACATGATGCAGCAAAAGAAACACAAAGAAAATGTGATGTTTTCTAAAGTGTAAGGGACTTTTTTTCATCTCTTCTTTCCCTGACATCTGCTGTAACTGCATCCATCACTGACATTGAGTGGTCCCCGAAGCAGAATCATTTGATTATATATGTGTTGTATGTATATATACACACGTGCATATAGACATGTATGTACACACACAACACACATGTGCACACACACATATTGATGTTTTAAGTGTCAGGCTTCCGTTGAGTAAATCTTCTCTGGTGACCCTTGGTTCAGTTTGTATGGCAAGAAAAGGCAAATATGGTCCAGAAAATGGAAAGAGTAAAATATAGTTACATGCCACATAATGATGTTTCAGTCAACAACAGACTATATATACAGTGGTGGTTCCATACGATTGTAATGGAGCTGAAAAATTCCTATCAGCTTCATTATAGCTATGTAGCTGACACAACATCATAGCATAGTTACTTAATTTTTTTCATAAATGTAGTGTAGCCTAAGCGTACAGTGTTCATAAAGTCTACAGTAGTGTAGACATTCATTCATCACTCACTGACTCACCCAGAGCAACTTCCAGACCTGTAAGCTTTGTTCATGGCAAGTGCCCTGTACAGGTGTACCAGTTTTTATCCTTTTATCCTATTCTGTACCATTTTTTTTTTTTTACCATATCTTTAGTGTACCTTTTCGATGATTAGATGCACAAATACTAAGTGCTACAGTTGCCTGCAGTATTCATTCCAGTAACATGCTGTACAGGTTTGAAGCCTAGGAGCCATAGGTTGTACCATATAGCCTAGATGTGTAGTGGGTTTTACCACCTAGGTTTGTGTAAGTATACTTAATGACATTCACAAAATGATGAAATTGCCTAACACATTTCTTTAGAACATATCCCTCTCATTAAGTGATGCATGACTGTATTGAAGAATTACTCATTGACTGATGATCTCTGGGTGCTTAAATCTAAAAAATAAACCACAAGACCAGAAGACCAGTGCCAACCCAGTGAAACCCTGATTAGAGAACCCAGAGAAGAATGCCAGGTAAAGAAAATTTTAGACCAATCACGTTATAGTAATAAACAGGAGATCAAACATATCTGCCCTCTTAAATCTTGGTTAATTGGTCATCACAGTCTGCTAAATGTAGCAGTTGTGAACTCATTGGCTTTTTTAGTTTCAGACATGCCTTGTGTGTGTCTTCACAGTGTCATTAATACATTTTTTCTTTTTTTTCAAGAGAGAGATTCAGAAACTCTACGAAAACAAGTCATTCCTTTTCCTGGGTTGTGGCTGGACTGTGAATGACACTACTTTCCAGGCCCTTTGCCTGGAGGCTGTAAAGCATAAATCCATCTTGGAGCATTTCATGCTGGTTCGGAGAGGAGACATAGACGAGTTCAACAGCCTTCGAGAAAACATGCTGGACAGGGGGATTAAAGTCATCTCCTATGGAAATGACTATGCTGATCTTCCAGAGTATTTCAAGAGACTGACATGTGAGATCTCCACGAGAGGTAGATCAGGTACGATGCATTTTGAGACTGAGGGAGATCAGAGAACAGCAGCTCTTCAGCCTTTTGTTTATTTGTGATGGGCAAAATAATTACCAAGATGAGGAATGTAGTACCTGACCAAATTGTGAAAGGAGGTCACAGTCTTTAGGTTAGACTGAAATGCCATTTGGATAATAGGAGAATGGACAAAAGGTGCACTCCAGCAGTTCTGTATAGAAGTAGGAAGAATGAAAAAAATACAGATGCTCCTTGACTTACAATGGGCTTATGTCCCAATAAACCTGTATCTAAGTTGAAAGTGCATTTTCAACTAACGATTGGTCTGAGTGTAGCCCCATCATCAGTCGAGAAGCATACTGGATGTGTATCGCTTTCACACCATCATAAGTCAGGGGCTGGCTGTGTATTAAAGATGTTCAACCTCACTAGATATCAATGAAATGCAATTAGAATTTAGATTTCAAAAAAGAGATAAATATCACGTGCTCAGGAACACCGAAGTTATGGTGAGTGATGCTGATCTTGCTAGTCTCAGGAGCTCCTAACAGTCAGTTTTGGCTGAGGCTATGAGGAAAGAAATTTATTCATGTATTGTTGGTGGGAAGGTAAAGTTAGTACAGCTTTTATGAAGATAAATTTAGATTATGAATCAAAAACTTTAAAAACCTTTGACCTAGAAATCCCATCAATACAATTTATCCTAAAAGAAATTAAACTAACTGTGGTTATCGTGTGTTGGTTTTTTGTTTCTATGTCAGCATTTTCTACAGTGACTTTGCATTATCCATAAAACAGAAAACCTTTTAAAATGCTGTTTGGAAACTATTATGATGGTATTAAAGTCAAAGGATAGTGGTACCACTCACTTGGTATTTTACTTTCAGGTTCTAACAATCAAGAACAAAATGGTGATAAAGGGTTTGGTTAGTTAATGGCTACAGGCAAATTCCCAATAACCCTACAAAATGCAAAATGTTTTAGTATCACCTAAATTGAAGAATGCAGAGGGCTGGCTGGTTAGCTCAGTCGGTAAGAGTGTGGTGCTGATAACACCAAGGTTAAGGGTTCGGATCCCCGTACTGTTCAGCTGCCAGTAAATGAATGAATGAGTAAAAATTGAAGAATGCTTTTTAAAACCATACATTGGATAAAGCCAGGCTCCAAGTATGGCCATTCTGGCTCACCCACCCAGTTCCAAAGAAACTTTGCTGTTGTACACAGAAGATGTTCCTGAAAGGTTATATATTAGTAAGTATTTTTGTTGTCAACCTGAATGCTTCTTAGGGGACCTATTAAAGTATAGGTAATTTAATATGTAAAGAACTTTTATTATTATTATTTTTCCCCTTTTTGTCTTTTTTCGTGACCGGCAACGGGATCGCAACCCTCGGTGTTGCACCTGCACCTCGCTCAGCCAGTGAGCGGGAACCGGCGTACCGCGACCGGCAACGGGATTGCAACCCTCGGTGTTGCGCCCGCACTGCGCTCAACCAGTGAGCGGACCAGTCTCTATATGGGATCCGAACCCTCGGCGGGAGCGCCGCCGTGCTCCCGAGTGCGCCACCGGGCCGGCCCAAAGAACTTTTCTTAAGTCTAATCATTCCCAGATTTCTTTTCTGAATCAGATGGCTTCAAGTAGAATTCACCTGTAATGAAAAATTCCACAAGCTCTTCCATGGCTATGTTTTGATGGAACAAGATTTTGGGGCAGGGGGGCGGGGTGCAGCTTGCTGGTACTGGGATTTGAACCCTTGACCTTGGTGTTACTAACATGAAGTAAGCTAAACGGCCAGCCTTGGAACAAGATTTTTAAAAGCCGTCACCATAACTAAACACTGCAAACTATATCTACTCTTCCTCCAGAAGGTTTAGAAAACCCTTAGGACATACCGTCTGGTTTGTCTCTTTTGTGAAAACTATTTGCTATTCTTTCTTGGGGATAAGTTTTTCTGGTGTCCTGCAGTGTTCCAAACTCGTCTGCTGTTTTCTCACACTTGAGACTTCTGAGATTTTATCTGTAGGTATACACTGATAAGAGGTAAGAGATCTTTTGCTGCTGTTTTGTTATTTAACACTGAGCATTTGCTGTGTGTCTGGCATTGTGTTGTGTACTCTTACATAGTGAACATGACTTGACTTCAAAAGATTCTGTAGGATCTAGTACATATATTTCAGAAAAATCAAGTAATGGGAACAAGGAAAACAATTCTCTTATAATTCATTACCACACAAGCAGTTAGTTTGGTATATTTCTGATTAACAGTTTCCCCCATGCATTTTTTCATAGTTGTAAATAAAGTATACATACAGTTTTGGTACCTTTTTTATTCCATAGTACATCATACATTTTCCCAATTGCTGGTCTTCATAACTATTTTTAATTGTTATATTCCAGGGTGGATGTTATAATTTAACTGATTATTCCCCTGTTAGAAAATTTCTGATTTTTTTTCTACTTTTCTCTATTATAAGTAATATTGCTTAGTTTTTCCTTTTGCCAGTAATTTCCTTAGGGTGTGTTCTCAGTGTAATTAGGACATCAAAGGTCATGAACATTTTAGTGGTCACTATAATGCTAAATTGCTTTCCAAGAGGGGAATATCAATTTGTATGTCTATTTATATTCTAATTGACCATATTTCTGATTATTTTCTTTCACATTTTATACTTTTTTCTATACCATTATCTATCCCAGTTTTGTCCAATGGAATTTTCTGCAATCACAAACATATTCTATAATCTTGACTGTCCAGTGCCATAGCCACATGGGGCTAATGAGCACTTGAAATGTGACCAGTGTGACTGAGAAACAAAATTCTTAATTTGAAACTAAGTAGCCTTGGGCCGGCCCGTGGCTCACTCGGGAGAGTGTGGTGCTGATAACACCAAGGCCACGGGTTCGGATCCTATATAGGAATGGCCGGTTTAGCTCACTGGCTGAGCGTGGTGCAGACAACACCAAGCCAAGGGGTGAGATCCCCTTACCGGTCATCTTTAAAAAAAATAAAATAAAATAAAATAAAAAAGAAACTAAGTAGCCTTATGTGGCTTGTGGTACCATATCAGGCAGTGCAGATCTAGCCCATTTTATATTGTGGAAATACCTGCTACTTTCCAGTTTTCTTGGTTGAATTTGCTCAATCACATGCTGCTCCCCATCCCTGGTGAGACTGAATGTTTTTTTTAACCTAAACTTAGCTTTCTAGACTAAGGAATAGCAGACACTTTGCCTACATAAAATGTTTTGTTTACAAGCAATCTGAATGCAATAAGGAATCTTACTGTTGCCCTGTTATTTAATGCAACTCTCTGAAGACTAGTCCAGTTATTCTCCCCACCTTTGTCGTTTGACTTCTAAATTCCATCTGTCTTAGTTGTGCCCTCATCTCCCTTTAGTTGGTTTTCTTTTTGCTGTTAGCTTTTCAGTCTGGTACTCATGCACTCTATATTTGGCAGGGATGGTGAGAGAAGGTCAGCTAAATGGCTCATCTGCAGCACACAGTGAAATAAGAGGTATACTATTTTCTGTTCTGTTATTTATCCATCTGTCAGCAGAAAATTTTCCTTAATTAAGACTCTGGAGAATAGTGATTTACCTTTCCCATGTATTAAGGGTGTACCTTTTCCTATCAAGTCTATTACAAGATTACTAGCATCTACTATGTCTTGCCTTCTGAAAGGTTAAGATTGACTTAAATATCTGCAACTTTAGATGCATTAACTCGTTTTGTGAAACTTCGTATTATTCTCTTTTCTTTCTCTCCACAGGCTGTACGGTACATGAACAGGCTGGAGAAATCACCATCATCAGACCAAGCTATAAGGCCCTACCATGGACAGTGTTTAACAAGTAAACTTAAAAGAACCCAACACAGCTCCCAGGCCAACACATAGAGGTTGAAGGGTGGGGGTAGAGTAGGAGGGAAATGTTCCAACTTAATCCTTCAAGCTGTCTGGTTCTTGATATTCTGCTGCCTGTTCCAGTTCAAGACTACTCAAGTGACAAGGGGACCCAAATGCAGCCTACACCCTACCCCCCCAGCTGGACATGCTTGTGTCCACACAGCAAATCAATGTGATACCTCCATTGATTGTGACTGCAGCTCTGCATAAAGGACTTGGGGATCCAGATGCCATGAAACGACCTTGGCTCCTGTTGCAGTTTTGTACTCTATACTTGGTTTTTCAATTAAGTTAATAGCTTTTTAAAAAATGACTTGAAGCTCTAGTTTTCTAGATCTTTTACAGTGTACAGTATTTTACATAACTGAGCTGTATTAAAAGCTTGTTCATTTACTTGTCAGGGCCCTGGCTCTACTTTTAGAGCCACTGTAGAAAACTCTAACTTACATCAAGGTACTAGTAATTTTACAACTCAAAATTTTAAAGGTTCTGTTCTTTCACCTTGGGATGGGGCAGTCTTCTCGGGACAGCCATTACTTACCTCATTCGTTGGAGGCATATCAGTTCCTGCCTTGTTGCCCTTCTTAACCATACATATGCCCTAGAACTTAGTGTGATGTGGGATTTTAGTTTTGAATCTTATATAAAATAACTCCAAGACCTAAAAGGCAATTTATTTATGAAATTTATTTTCTTATATAAATTATGTATTTCTCTGGGCAGACAGCCTTCACCTTATTGCACTAATAGCACATCTGTAATACCACACTACAGGACAAGTCTTAACAAGAGGTTCGTATTCTTCAACGTAGCACTTGTCTACCAGGCACTGTAGAGGATAGGGATGAGGAAAAGCCAGGACCCGCTCAGGAGGTGAAGAACAGGCTGGAGGAGGGGGCAATGTAGACCCTTCTGACAGTTGGTTTTCTCCCAACAAGGGAACATGCAAAGCTTACATGTGAATTCCAGGAGTGGGGAAGAGGTGGAAGGCTGAGAAGCTCAATGCAACAGTGCAGCTTGGCTCCCCTTATTTCTTAGGGATACAGAGACTCTTCTTTTGCTCATTTGTAACAAATCACTCTGGCCTAGCTGATGCTTTGGGGGAAATAATGGGGTAGGGGATGATGATCAGAATTAGGATTAGCAGCAATTAAGAACAGGCCATACACTACCACAGTGAGGTGGGTATCATCCTGGCCTCAGGGACCTGAAAGCTGTGTACCCCAGGGAAAGGTGCCATTTAAGACCCAGAGCTGGCTCTGGAAGTCTCTCTTAACCTGATGGAGCTGGGACTTTAAACTGCTCCTTAGACTCAGATGGCTCTATGATCATACTAATTAGCAACGCTCTGGTATTGGATCTTCCAACCATTGGTCAAAGCTGTAATGAGACTTGAGAGTCTCTAGGCAGAGTAAAGAGGATGCCTGAGTAGGAAGGGGGAGGCCGGTCTGGGGTCAGTGGGCGGTGACTGTAACATGATTAGGCGCTCCTTGTTGAGGGAGGCTGGACTGAGCAGGGAGTGGGGTTACAAGGAGCTGCAAGCCCCTGGAGCTCCGCTCACTCTGTCTTTGAACTACACTGAAGACAAGTTGCTCACATACTCTAAAGCACATTCTTGATATAGGAATAGGTGCTTATGGGGGGAAGCAGTGATTTGGTATCAGGCAAGAGCTGCGTTAAGCCTTCATGAGGGCAGCCACCACAGCCTTGGCATTGAGACTGCGTAGGTCACAGTAGGTCTGGCCGGTGCCCACAAAGACGATGGGTTTGCTTGTGATGTACGTCATAGAAATAGCAGCTCCCACCTGAAGTGGAGAAAGGGGATAGGCAATCAACTCTGGCCCACTTTTGTCAATAGCAGGAAGCTCTGGAGCCACCATATGCTGACAGCCTCAGCTCCCATATGAAGGGTGCCCATTCCACCCTCCAGTCTCACTGACCTGTGTCATCCACATTTACCTTGTCATCAATGGTATCAAATTTGGTAAGGACAATGCCATCAATGAGCCGAGGTGTTTGAGCCATAGAATGGTCAGCCAAGGCTCTGTTGAACTTGACCTGGAAAGGGGAAAGGTATTAGTATGAGAACCATCTAACTGGCCAAAGGTTAGGTTGTAAAGGGAACTAGGCCCAAGCCCTCACCAGCTGGTCCACGGCTTCGTTGCCTACTAAGGCCTCCCCCACAAACAGCACCAAGTCAGGTGTATTGACAGTAATGAGTTTGGCCAAGGCAGTCATCAGGGGGGCATTGTCTTGCATGCGGCCAGCCGTGTCCACCAGCACCACATCAAAGCCTTGGTTACGTGCTAGAGAGAGAAAATAGTCATCTCAAAAATCCTCAATTGTCACTTATGCTCACGTCCAGCTTCCTCTTAAGAAGTCCTAGTCTGGCTATATTAAAAGCCTATGTTTACTCTCTTGGACTGTAGATTTGGCTACAAGGTTATATGAGAAAAAACCTACTCTGTGCTTGGCCAGCACCAAACATATTCGAGAAAAGGATGGCAATAAGATAAAGATGATCGAATTCAGGTTTCTTTGGTTAAGATATATTAGCTTTCGGGGCCGGCCCAGTGGCGCACTGGATAGTGTGCTGCTTGGGAAGCGCAGTGGCGCTCCCGCCCGAGGGTTTGGATCCCACATACAGACCGGTTCCCGCTCACTGGCTGAGCGAGGCGCGGGATCAACACCAAGGGGGTTATATGAGAAAAAACCTACTCTGTGCTTGGCCAGCACCAAACATATTCGAGAAAAGGATGGCAATAAGATAAAGATGATCGAATTCAGGTTTCTTTGGTTAAGATATATTAGCTTTCGGGGCCGGCCCAGTGGCGCACTGGATAGTGTGCTGCTTGGGAAGCGCAGTGGCGCTCCCGCCCGAGGGTTTGGATCCCACATACAGACCGGTTCCCGCTCACTGGCCACTGGCTGAGCGAGGCGCGGGAGCAACACCGAGGGTTGCGATCCCGTTGCCGGTCCCCGGTCCGGTACGGGGGCAACACTGAGGGTTGCGATCCGTTGCCGGACACGGAAAAAGACAAAAGACAAAAAAAAAAAGATATATTAGCTTTGCCTGCAGCTACACACTACTACCCAAAAGCAGAGCATGGCAAGTAACTAACCCTGGCTTTTCCCTGTTATTGAGCAGTAAGTTTGTAAAAGTATAAACCTGATCCTCTGCAAAATACAAAGGAACCCAAGGAGGGGCCCCCATGCTTCTCGGGCACTGTACCGAAGGCAATGGCTTCCATAGCAATGCCAGCAGCATCCTTGCCGTAGCCCTTTTCAAACAGCTGCACCATAGTGCGGCCACCATGGTTCTCTGGGGGGTGTAGGGCACTCAAGCGCCGGGTGTGTGTCCGCAGCTGCTCCACAGCCCCAGCACGAAATGTATCACAGGCAGCAATGAGGACACTGAAGCCATTCTCCAGCAGCCAGAAAGAAATCTGTGCAAGTGAGGTAAGAAAATTGTCACCTAGAACCAGGGTTCTAAGACATGAGTGGAGAGTGAAGAAATGTCAACGATAAGCAGGGGAACCACACTGACCTTGGCAAGATTGGTAGACTTCCCCACTCCATTAACACCACAGAAGGTGACGACGTAAGGGCGCTGGCGACGCTGGGCATCCATGATATCCCGGAGCATGTCCACACGACGCTGAGGCTGCAGAATCTGCACCAGGGACTCTTGTAGAGCTTGCTTTACTGTGGAAGTCACAGCTGAAAAGAGATGTGGAGGAGGGCACAGCTATGAAACTCAAGGAATATACTCAGAAATGCCCAACACCTTTCTCTGCTCAGGGCACTAGGACGATACTAGGATCTTATCCCAGGAATCCAGACCACACTGTTTAAGCACTTTATGAGTATTAACTCATTTAATCCTCTTAGTAACTCTTAAAGCCTTCATTATATAATAGAAGGTTATTATATAGGTTAAGGAATTTGCCAAAAGTCACATACCTAGTAAGAATGGAGGTATATGTGTGTAACCTCTTGGTACACATAAGCACATTCTGGCTCAGGGAGATACTTACTACTGAATGTCCCCATCACCTTCCCTTCCAACTTGTTGGCAACAGATTCACAGAGCTGGACAGCAATGTCTGCAGCCACATTCTTAGCTAAGGAGAGAAAGGTGTGAGTTCCGTTTCAACGCTATCAATGTATATGGTACAGCTGAGAGACTCTAGGTGGTTCTTCTCTCAACCATCCCTACCCCCATGAAAGTGAGTCAGCCATGTCCTCAGAACCTACCAATGAGATGATCACGCATTTTATCCAGCACAGATTCCATGTCTTCACGACTCAAGCTCTTGGAACCCACAAGGCCCTTTAGCATCCCAAACATGCCACCCAGAGTTCCCTTGGTAGCTCTGCAGGCACAGATCACAAATACATATAAAGCACACAGGCAAGCTGTCATCAATTTTTAGCCATACATACCACCACCCATCTGAAGTCCCCCTACCTAGGTTTGGTGGCGTTTTGCGCTGCTGCTTCATCATCTGAGCTGCTGCAGTCCAGATCCTGAAGCTGTCCCCCAGGCCCAGTCCCTCGAATCTGTAGGATATGGGGAAAGGAAGGAGATGTCCACATTACTCTCTTTGATTTGAGGAAGCTTCAGATGTAATTCACTCCCTCATTCAAAGAAATCCAGGTATCACCCACCTAGTCTACTTACTTCCCAGCTTCTTATGAATGGTAACCTTCACTCTGGCCCCTGTTGCCTCTTACCAAGTTGATGTCCTCAGACAAGGCAGCCTCAGGGGTTCCATTGGTGGTGGGAGTACTGTAATCCAAGACTTCCTTGTTAGCACAGCCACCCAGTTCCCACACCCGAGGTGCTTTTTTGCCCTTCTCCTTTGGAGCATCTGACTTCATGGACTTGCTGCAAGGGGTTACGGTGGAGAAGTAGGAAAGGAAACATGAGCCAGAGACAAGAGCTCCCTTGCCTCCAACATCGATAGACGGTATTTAAAAGTCAGAATGTTCACCTGGACTTCTCCATACCCCTCCCATGCTTCTGAATGAACTCTTCTCGCTTCCTGCGTATCAGCTCCTCTTTAGAAAGTTCTATTCCATTCTCAGGCCCCATTGGGAGACCTGACTTTTCTGCAGGGACTGCTTTGCTGGTAGCCAAAGGACCATCAGAACCTGTTAGGAGAAACCTCACTGGAGGAAAAAACACGAACTCCCAACCAACTAGACAATGGCTAAATGTCTTCCAAATCCTTAAGAGGAAACATCTCGGGGACCACAAGGCCTGGAGATGACAGGGTGGTGAGCATTTGTGCAAGAGGGAGGCAAGCAATGACAAAAGGACGGGCCATCTCAGTCCTTAGCATGTTACACCTTTCATGCCTCAGCATGTCCAAGGAGCTCAAACTCACCTTCCTTCTTGGCCCCCTTTTTTTTGCTGTTCTTTGCTTTTTCCTTGGGCTTTTCGCCCCGTGTCTCAATCATGGACCTCACAGGTTTCTTGGCCTTTTCAGACTCTTCAAATTTCTTCATGGTAGTGGGAGCACGGATCTTACTGCTCTCCTCTGCTTCACTAAAGAGAAGAGAATGGTTGAACTTTCTACCCCATGCAGGAGGAAAAATCAAAGTCCAGAGAAAGGACCGTAACACCAAGAGGACAATCAGAACTGGCAGCAAAAGAGAAGTGTCTTTCAACACAATTTACTACTACTGAAACACCTTCAGGTAGAGAATTCATCAAGTCATGGAAACTGATTTTGAATAGGGGAAGCCTCTCACCGAAGGAGCCGCAGGAAGTCATTTTGGAAATCAAAAGTGCCATTCAATAGACTTAAAGCACTTTGTTGTTGGATCTCTGTGCGGTACTTGTCCCGAAACTGCCGGTGCACATCATCTATCAATTTGTCTACATACGTCAGTGTTAGAATCTTCTGAAAACCAACCTGTTTGGGGGGAAGAAACAGCCAACAGATCTGCTTACATGCTAGCTCAGAACGGAGGGAAGCCAACCTCAACCCAGGCCTTCAGAGGAAGGCTCAGCCACCTGGCAGTTTTCCCTGTCCTGATAGAGGCAGCCAAGCTCTCTGCCTGGGCCCAGAAGCTGTTTCCTTTTCCCCCCTCCACCTTCCCAGTTTTCTCAGTTACTTCATCATGTACCCTGGGTGCTCTTAATAATCAGGACTATATTGAGAATGTAATCATTGTCCCTCTGAAATACCCTCCACTTACCACAAACACCAGCTCAAATTGGTTGTCCAGTTTATACTTGAGTGTGAGTGCCTCATGGGTGAATGAGTTGTTACCTCCCCGTTCCTGAAAAAAGAGTATGTCTCAGAGTTCAGACTACCTCCCGAAAACCCAGATTTGGGCCCCTCTGAGATTACTTCTGGGAAAGAACCAGACATTTCCCTGAAAGGCAAACCTGTCCCCAGTACAAGAGAATGTTGAGGCATTTCTCTTTGGCATTCCACCAGGGAGAGAAGGAGATACTAAGTTAGAGGAAGGGGAAAAAAGGTGAGAGGGGGAAGTCAAGACACATTTATATGACTATATAAACAATCAGATCTACCAGCAGCGGTACACTATTTACAGTTTTTAAAAGGCCTTTTCCCGTCCATTATCTCACTCAGCCTTGAAACAACAGAAAACCAAGCTGCTGGGGGTGGTGAGTGGAGGGAGCGAGAGAAGTCTCAAGAGGGGCTGGGATCCGGCTACAGTCCCAGATACCGGAGATGAAGGGGGTCTCAAAGTTTCCGGGTAGTCTGAGGGGAGCAGGAGAAAGAAGTGGAGTCCGGGTTATTGGTGAGTGGCCAGTCTGAGGTGGGCGGGAGGGAGGCGCAGGATGATAAGTCGACGGGGACCATGGATGGGCTCAGGGAGGAACAGCCGGAGTTCTGATCACGCGGGGGCGGTACCTGCAGCAGCACGGAACGAATCAACGCGTTAACGGGCCCCGTGCATGAGTCGCTCACGCCCTGGAAGCACCAGAGCACAAGCCCGCCCTTGGAGAAAATAGTGAAGAAGTCGAGCATGGCGGCAGCGGGAGAGGAGCTGGGGCCGGCGCCGGGAACGCAGGCCGCGATCGCCGCCGCTTCCTGCTGCGCCAAGCTGGGGACACGTCACGCCAGCGGCCCCGGAAACCGGCTCACCCTCACTTCCGCTCACAGCCTCCGGTTTCCCTCCCCGTCTCCGCCCATGGGCGCACAAGACTGACGTAATGCAGGGCTAGCCAATGGCGGGTGGGGGCGGGGTGGGGCGGGGCTCCCAAGGAGGGCACCCGGGAACGGCTGCCTATAGCGTGGGGGGGCGGGGCCCGGAAGGGACCGCTGGCCAATGGGAGCGCTCGTCTCAATGGCCTGTGGCGCGGGGCAGTGACCGGAGGGACAGCAGCCGGGTCAGGCTATACCTCTCAGAGGGGCCATGCTTCGGACCGTGCTGCAGCTCGGCTTGGGCCGGAACCTCTTGATCCGAGGGGTAGGCACGCGCAGAGGAGGCTCTACTCTGGGTAAAGTTGAGGGCAGCAAAATGTATCGTGGTTCCGGGGTGCTCCCAACGCCACACTTGTAGGGCCACGTAGGTGTGTGGATCCCAAGGTGGCCCTTCTCAGGTGACAAATCCCACATCGTCTGTGCCTCAGCTTACCACCGAATAACAGGGACCCAGGCTGGTTCATTGGTGGCACTAAGATGTGCATTAAGTCCTGCCCGCGTTCCAGATGCTGTGCTTAGTGCTGTGTCGGTGAAGGAGTGGAGAGAGGATTCACTATATGTTCTAGAAATTCCTGGAGCTAGAGGGGGAGAACGTCAGTAGACGATAGACCAGTTCAAAACTGGATAGAGCTCAACTTGAAGAATGCCCTGCACTGTTACACCCGAGGCTACTATAACATAGAAGTACATGAAGCTAGTATAACGGGAACTGAGATCATCCTTGAAGGATGTTTACTGGTTCAAGGGCGGTATGTGTTTCAGTCTCTGAAGGACTGAGCACAAGTTTTTGGAGAAAAAGTATTGTTCTTGTGCGAGGAACTAGCAAAAACCATCTAGATAGAGAATTTTGAGTAGTAGCATGGAATGTAGTGTGGACAGGTAAGGCCATATCAAAGAAAGATTCCAGTACTGCTGAGAGGAGTTTGGAGATTCTTCAGTTAGGTATGAAATGACAAAAGGATTCATTTATTCAAGACACTTCCTGAGCACTTAGGATGTGCCAGCTGTTGTGCTAGGTGGGAGATTTGGTGGTGAAGTTAAAAACAGTCTGCCCTCACGAATCTCATAGTATGAAGAAAGTACAAATAAACTCAAAGTTGCAAATGTGTCGCATACTGCAGGAGAGAGGTTCACAGAGCCAAGAGATCGTGTAATTGGAGAAATTGACTATCTGTGGGATTAAGAAAGGCTTTCCTGAGAAAATGATACATGAGCTGATGTCTAAAGGAAGCAAGGAGTTAACTAGGCAAAGAAGTGGACACAGTTTCAAAGCAGAGAGAACACATGTAGATTCCCTGTGGTGAGAGGAAATAAGATACCATCAAGGAACTGAAGGCGCTGGAGTGTGGGAGAGGAAAAGGTGAACAGGAGCCAGATTGTGCAGTACCTTACAGACCGCGTTAAAGGTTTGGGACTTTTGTCCTTAGAATAATGGAAAGACATTGGAAGGTTTTAAGCAAGGTGGTATGAGATTAAATTAGTGTTTAGGAAAGACCATTCTACCTATGATGTAGAAAAGTTAGCACCAGGGGTGGGGTGGCTAGAAGGGGAATGAGTGGGAACAGGCTTTAGTATTCATCCAGGTGAGAGATTATGGTGGCTTGGCCTAATATGGTGGTGGCAGAGATGGAAAGAAAGGGGACAGATTGGGAAGATATTTGGGAGGCAAAGTCTTCAGAACTTTATTATACATAGGACATCAAGGTATGTTTGCTGGTGGCGATGGATAAGGATGCCACTTAGAGGTACTGTGCTTCAGAAGGCACTACAGCTTGGAGTTGCTGGGACCTCTTGCTCCGGGGACTGGAACACCCAAGTGGAAATGACAGTGCAGTTGATTATGAGTCTGGGGCTCAGGGGAAAGAGGTCTGTATGAGTCACCTAGCCTAGTGAGGAGGAGAAAGTGCTAATTTTAGGAAGTTGAATTGTGCAGTGCTGGGCATGATGCATGAAAAGGGAGACTGATTGTATAGAGACCATACAGCAAAGTTATGGCAGGACTGCTGGATGCCAGTTGACCTACAAGAAGGGATGATGGTGGGAACTGCCATCTCAAGTGTTATTTATCCCTTTTCCTGTGCCCATCCCCCAACCCCCCACCATGTGGGAAGGAAATGTATGGCCCTCTGACCATAACTACGTCCCACAGACTGGGATGGACAGGTGTCTGAGATTAAAAAGAAGATCCAGTCAGTACTGCCTGGAGGGTCCTGGAATCCACTATATGACAGCAGCCACCTGCCCCCTGAACACTCGGATGTGGTGATCGTAGGAGGTGGGGTGCTTGGCCTCTCTGTGGCCTACTGGCTGAAGAAGCTGGAGAAGCAACGAGGAGCCATTCGGGTGCTGGTGGTGGAACGGGACCACACGGTAAGATCTGGGGTAGAGCAGAGTCACGAGTAGAGCAAGGAAGATGACTCATTTTATTTAGGACTCTAGGAATAAGGGAAGGGAAGGAGAGGAAAATCCTCAATCCCTGGGGGTGCAAAGGGCAGAGACTGTGCTTTGGACCTTGTTCAGAATAGTCCCAGGCTCTTCCTCCCTTAAACCAGAAACCTTGGCAATAAGGTTTGTGCTTTTGAAAGCAGATTGCACAATGTTGGATCTTTCAGGATCTCACAGGTCTGGCCAAGAGAGCCTACAGGCAAACTATAATTAATGCAAACAGCTGTCTCACCCTTCTTTTAGGTTTCATTACTTCTGATAGTTTTGCAATTTAGTTGTTCCTATTTGCCATCACCAGCTAGCCATGAGTCTTGCTACTTTGATCATATCCTTTCATTTTCTAATTAGTAGATCAAATGTTAATCTCATGCCCTTCGACTTCTAGGCTATTACCATTTTGTACCACTGTGCCCAGCCCTTTTTAAATGACTGACTTTATCTGCTCTGCACACTTGCTAATAATGATTGTAAACACTGTTGTCTTTGGGCTGCCGGTTGACTTGCAAACAGGTTTATTCACCTCAACTCCTCTTAGGTTATAAACTTGCAAATAGGACTCCCCTTTTACTTTAGGTGTATAACAGCTTCCACTGCAGTATCCTATTCACGTGTGATGGTGCGCTGGTCTACCTCAGCTTTCCTTTTCTTTTCACAGTATTCACAGGCCTCCACAGGGCTTTCTGTGGGCGGGATCCGTCAGCAGTTCTCATTGCCTGAGAACATCCAGCTCTCTCTCTTTTCGGTCAACTTTCTACGTAACATCAATGTATGTGCAATGAGATTTGGGGGGTTGGGGTGGTGACCCCTCCTTTAGCCCAGAAATAGGAGCAGCCCAGCTGGCAAGGGGATCCATGGAGCAGGAGCAGTTCAGGCGACTAGGAATTGGGACCCCGGCTTTTTTGCTTCCTGGTGGTGGAGCCTGGAGGGGGCTTCTCTCTGCTTTGGAGCACTGAGCCCAGGAGCTGTGGGTGGGGAAGCCAGGAACGTTTGCCCTCACTTCTTTCTGTCAGCCTCTCTGAGGAGCTTTCCTTTGCATACAGGAGTACCTGGCTGTGGTGGATGCCCCTCCCTTGGACCTCCAGTTCAACCCCTCAGGCTATCTCCTGCTGGCTTCAGAAAAGGGTGCTGCAGCCATGGAGAACAATGTGAAAGTGCAGAGGTGGGTGCCTGGCACGGCCTCTGAGCTGCTTCTCAACCTCACACATTTGGTGACTCGCATGCCAAGTTAGGAACTGGGAAGATGGAGTTGATATGATAGGTCCCTACTATCTAGGAGCTCAGTCTGTCAGGAAAGACAGACACATATAGACCTTCCATGCCCTGTGGAGAGTGCTATCACGAAAATATGGACAAAACGCTACTGCAGTGGTTCCTAAATTTGCCAGATCATAAGACCCACCTGTGATGCATCCGGACCTAGTAAATCAGAATCTCTAGGGAGGGGCCCAGGAATTTGGGTTTTTAACAAGAACCCTAAGTCAGGGATCAGCAAACTTTTTCTGTAAAGGGCCAGATAGTAAATATTTTAGGCTTTGCTGGCCATACAGTCTCTATTGCAACCACTCAACTCTGCCCTTGTAGCACAAAAACAGCCACAGACAAAAATATAAATGAATAGGACTGACCAGTTAGCTTAGTTGGTTAGAGTACGATGTTATGACACCAAGGTCAAGGGTTCAGACCCCGTACTGGCCAGCCACCAAAAAACAAGAAACAAACAAACAAACAAAAAAATATATATATATATAAGAATATGAATTAGTGTGGCTCATTTATAGAAATAGGCAACAGGTTGGATTGGGCAACCCCTGCCTTCAGTGATTCTCATCATCAGTCAAGGGTGGGTGTCTGTGTGTTACATTATGGCTGGAGGCTCTATTTGTTTTATATTTATTTAGCAAACACTCTACAAGTCTCACTAGTGACATCAGGTAATGTCCTAAATACTTTACAGATAGTAACTCACTTGATCATCAGAACATCCCCATTTTATATGTGGGGAACCTGAGGCAGAAGGAGCTAGTAATTGGTGGCCCTGGGATTTGATTCAAACCAGGCAGTCTGGCTGGCGAGAGTGTTCTTTTAGCACCTATGTTATGCTGTCTTTGGGGGCAGTGTCCCAGAGGGGATACGTGGGGGTGGAGAGGAAGGCCGTTCCAGCGGAGGGGGTGGAAGGACAGGGTTACCCACATATAAAATGGGGATGTGAAAGGACATGGAACAGGTTGGGGGGGACAAGGAGCTGAGTATGCTCAAGAGAGGCGAGGGCGTAGGAAAGAAAAGAGGGAGCTGATGCTGAAGAACCTTGACTAGGAGGCTTGGTCTTTCCTCACTCGGCAATGAGGAAAAATTGGGGGGTTTTGTGCAGAGAAGCGACATGAATTTGTGGAGCTGGGGGTTTATACTCCTCCCTTCCACACACTCACCCTCTCTAACACACATACACAGACCCACACATTTCTCTCAGGCAGGAAGGAGCCAAGGTTTGTCTGATGTCTCCTGAGCAGCTTCAGAAGAAGTTTCCTTGGATAAACACAGAGGGAGTGGCTTTGGCATCCTATGGTGAGGCTTGCTTGCAAAGGGGACAGCTTTTTTTCCTGCAGATAGGGATTGAGGAGCACTTCTCAGGTCAGAAGTCTCAGCACCCCACAGCCAAAATGAAGGAGGAATGATTCCCTCCTGGGTAACAGGGCTTGCCCCAGGCCGTGCTAGTGCTCTGTCCTTCCATAAGACTTGCCTCTCTGGTCCAGTTGGTTGAGATGGCGTTCCCTGGCTTACAAGCCCTAGGGAAGAGGTGGGGGTGCAGGAAATACAATAGGAACAGAGGAGTCCTAATCCCTCTTTGTGAGTTCTTTTTTTCTCACCACAGGGATGGAAGACGAAGGTTGGTTTGACCCCTGGTGTCTGCTCCAGGGGCTTCGGCGCAAGGTCCAGTCCATGGGAGTCCTTTTCTGCCAGGGAGAGGTGACACGTGAGTCTTAGGCCCCTGCCCATTGCTTGTTTCCCCTAGCAACCAGGGCACAGGCCTAGACTGGGTCTTATCCTCTCACTCACAGGCCAAGCAAGGGTTGATGGGGAAAGGGGTTCTCTCCTGAGGGCTGGTCCTAGGCATCCTGACTCCTAGGTCACTTTGTGACCTGTGATCTGCTTGACAGTTTCAGCATTGTCTTGTTCTGAGTGTGGTCAAGTTCATCCAGGTTATCTGATTTTGGTTTGCTTAGGTGTCTCTGGGAAAGCTCCCATCCTTCCAGCTTTCTTTCCTTACGAAACCAGTGGAATTCCCCATTTCCTTCCTCTTTGGGCCCTCAAGGGCTTATTCGTTACTTACTTTCCTGCAGGTTTTGTCTCTTCGTCTAACACCATGAAGACTGTAAGTGGGGGAGAGGTGACCATGAAAAGGATCTATGAAGTCCATGTAAGTTCCTAATCCAAGTATGTTCTTTACCAAAGTGGAGGGACAAGAAAGGGAATGACTGTTCTTATTGTCTTCTTCTACCTACTTTCCAGTATGGGTTCACTGAGGCTCAGGAAGAAGTGCACCTCTCATGATGCCCCGTGTGTGGTCCAGGCCCTCCCTTCCCTCACCCTCTGGTGTCTGCAGGTGAAGATGAACAACAGCCTGGAGTACCAGCCTGTGGAATGTGCCATAGTGATCAACGCAGCAGGAGCCTGGTCTGGGCAAATCGCAGAGCTGGCTGGTATTGGGAAGGGGCCGCCTGGCACCCTGCAGGGCACCAAGCTACCCGTGGAGCCAAGGAAAAGGTAACTTCCCTCAGGGCAGCTGAAGAGGTTGGTGAGAAGGAAAGAAATGATACAGAAGTTGGTTAAATGTGTGCATTCACGTGTGTGAGGGCAGGGGTGGGGAGGACCTCTGGCTGTGCTGTTCCTGTGACTTCCTAACCCCGCTGGTTATGGCAGGTATGTGTACTTATGGCACTGCCCCCAGGGACCAGGCCTGGAGACTCCACTTGTCACAGACACCAGTGGAGCCTATTTCCGCCGGGAAGGATTAGGCAACAACTACCTGGGTGGCTGCAGCCCCACTGAGGTAAGCCAAGTGGGGTGGGACAAGTTGAGGAGACATAAGCCAGTTGTCATGAAGGACTTAGGCTTTTTGGATGGGCCCTGTGCTAGGTTATTGATGTAGCAGCCCTCTCCAGGTTGGAACTGGAATCATTCTCCCCATCCTCCACCTACCAAGGGGATTGATTAAAAGGGTCATTGAGGTCTTGGTGTGCCCTCATGTCCCAGGCAACATAAGCCTTGTCCCCACTTCTCACTCTAGGAGGAGGAACCGGACCCAGGGAACCTGGAAGTGGACCATGATTTCTTCCAGAACAAGGTGTGGCCCTGTTTGGCCCAGAGGGTACCAGCTTTTGAGACTCTGAAGGTAATGAGCAGGGGGTGATTTGTTCTGTTTATTTTTGGACACTGGACAGGATGGATGACCCTGGAGCATCTTGGTCCCCTTGGAACTGTCCACTGCCATATTCCTACTACCTCACAAGTGTTAAAGAATCTATCTGTTGGACCCATCCCATCCCATGGACCCCTCTGCAGTGGGTAGAGGGGACTTTGTGCTGACCCCTGACCAGGAGTGAGGGTTGAGTGTGTCTGCAGCTTTCCTGAGACCCCCATCTCATACCCCCGCAGGTTCGGAGCGCCTGGGCTGGCTATTACGACTACAACACCTTTGACCAGAATGGTGTGGTGGGCCCCCACCCACTAGTTGTCAACATGTACTTTGCTACAGGCTTCAGTGGTCATGGACTCCAGCAGGCCCCTGCTGTGGGGCGAGCTGTGGCAGAGATGGTGCTGGAGGGCCACTTCCAGACCATCAACATGAACCCTTTTCTCTTCAGCCGCTTTTACTTGGGAGAGAAGATCCAGGAACAAAATATCATCTGAGCCTGTAAGCTCTTCGCTGGGCCCTACTGGCCCATCCTTCAACCTTGGCTTGCATTCTTTCTGGTGTTCACAGTCCTCACTGCCCACATCCTCCCCAGCATGAGCACCATGTCAGGTTCTCCTCCCTGAGGACTGCCCAGGGTCTCATCCTCCTTCCCACCATCCTCTCCTCTCATCTAGTCCATTCTGCCCCCCTATAGCTGGGCAGTCAGGCGGGCATGGGTGCTGAGGGCTAAACCAACAGAAAATGCTACCCACCAAGGGGTCCAGCTGCAGTGCTAAGCACTATGGCCCCAGACTGGCTCCTTCTGAGTACTGACCCAGGAAGGCTGCCTCTGACCCTCTTGGCAGAGCCCTGACAGGGAAGCATTCTGGAGCATCCTGGCCCAGATTAATTGACTGTACAGTTTACCCTGTTCACCAATAAATAAATGTGATGAACTCCTTCCCTTCAGTCTTCTGTCCCTTGTACTTTTCATCTCCCAGTAGTAGCTTTTAATGCACCCCACTAGTCTTTGGTACCAGGAGCAGGGAAGCACAGCCTCCTCCTGGAAGCTCTCTTAGAACCTAGGTGGTAGGCATCTTGTTTGGAAGCTAATGCCTTCTGTTCCCACGTTCTTGCAGGGAGTTTGGTTGTAGAGGGGAGGGATGGGTTTGTTCATTTATTCAGCCCCAACTCTTGGACAAGAACAGGGCTACGTATTAGGGATACACCAGCAAGCAGAGCATAGTACATGTCTTCACTGGAGCTGTCACAGCCATGTTCTGCCCTCTCCCACCCCCTTCACCACCTAGGTCTGATACAGTGTGAACACCGCAGTGCTGGAGTAAGCACAGGACAGGGATACCTCATCCAGGCAGGAGATGGGGGCAGGAAGGGGGTTTCTCCTAGAAGCTTCCCAGGGAAGCCGAACTCTGAGCTGAACCTAAAGGATGGGCAGTTTAACAAAGTGAAGTCAAGGCAGTATTTGAGGAGGGGGAAAGACATAAACAAATGCCCAGAGGCAAGAATTAACAAGATTCAGGGATTTGTAGTAGTCCATTCAAGTTGCTATAACAAAATACCTTAGACTGGATAATTTATAAATAATAGAATTTATTGCTCAGTTATGGAGGCTGGGGAGCCCAAGATCAAAGTGCCAGCAGATTCAGTGGCTGGTGGTGGCCTGCTCTCTGTTTCAAAGGTGGCGCTTTCTTGCTGCCTTCTCAGGTGGCAGAAGGAATAAGGTAGCTCCCTTTCAATCTCTTTTATAAGGGCACTGATCCCATTCATGAGGGCAGAGCTGTCATGACTTCGTCATTTCCCAAAAGGTCCACTTAATACTATTATATTGGGTATTAGGTTCCAACACAGGAATCTGGGGGGGACACCATTATTTAGACCATAACAGGTCATGTTTATTTATTTTTTGGTTGCTGGTGGTAAGGGGATCACACCCTTGACCTTGGTGTTACAACACTGTCCTCTAACCACCTGAGCTAACCAGACAGCCTATAGCAGGATTTTTTTTTTTTTTTTTTTTTTTTAGAAGACCGGTAAGGGGATCTCA
>NW_007732728.1:95818-112616 GCF_000696425.1 Galeopterus variegatus
TGGGTCTCCGACCCCGACCCCGACCTTGAACCGCAGGAATCCATCCTGCCTTGGCCCGGCCCTGCGGTACCTCTGCCCCTGAGTGACCGCCTTCTCCTCTCCTGCTCCGTCCACCTGGCTGCCTCTAACACCCTGACCACGCAGTCAGCATGAAAAGGCCCTCCGAGAAAGCTGTCCCCTTTCCTGTCGCAGAGGAGCTCGCGGGGAGAGCCTCTCCTTTAGCTTTGCTGAAAGAGCCTGGCTCGGTCGGTTTGTTTCAATCTTCGTCTAACTGAGGTTGGTCAATTAGCTCAGTTGGTTAGAGCTCAGTGTTGATAACACCAAGGTAAAGGGTTCAGATCCTTGTGCAGACCAGCCGCATTAAAAACAAACAAACAAACAAACAAAAAAAACCTTGTCTCACTGTACATACTGTTTCACCCAGTCTCCTTACATACTTCTCTGCTAAGGTTGTTTTTGTGACACTGATTCACCAAGTACATGGGTTAAGGACCAATCGAGGCATTCCCACCACAGTCATTTAATGAGCATATGCCGTGGGCTAGGTATTGTGCCAGGTACGAGGGACAGCATTGAACAGGACAGACTCAGTCCTCTAGTCCTCAAGGAGACAGGTGAACTAGAATCACAACACACCCGAGAAGTGAAAGAGGGGAAGTATGGAGACACCTTCCCTGGGAGGACACAGAGTCACGGATGACTCAGTCATCTAGCTGTTTTTTAGACTTTTTAAAAAAAAGTTTGTATATAAGTACACAGATCATAAGTGTACAGCTTAATCATTTTTCACAACGAGGATATTTCCTGCACAGCCTGATCTGATATCAATAAGCAAAACATTACTATTATCCTGGCTTCTAACACCATAAAATAGTTTTGCCTATTTTCTAGACTTTCAACCCATGGAGTTATATATTATGTACTCTTATGTATATGGCATCTTACACTCAGTATGTTTTGTGAGATTCACCCATGTTATGTTTAGCAGTAATTCTTTCGTTGTCACTGATGTGTAATATTCCACTGTATAACTTCGATCCTAATTTATCCATTCTACTGGACACTTGGGTTGATGGACACGGTTGTTTCCACTTTGGGGTTATTTTGAATCCCGCTGCTACAGACATTCTTGTATACGTCTTTTAGTGTTCCTAAGAGTGGAATTGCTGGGTGTGTGTATGTTCAGCTTTAAATGTAGTGCCAAACAGTTCTCCAAAGCGGTTGTGCCAATTTACACTCCCACCAGTAGTGCGTGAGGTTCTGTTCCTACACATCTTTATCATATCAATACTTGATGCTGTCTCTCTTTTTCACTGTAATTGTGCGGAGTGTGTATCAGTGATGCATTGAGGTTTTAATTTGCATTTCCCTGATGACTAATGAACTATTCATTTTATAATGTATCTACTAGCCATTTGAATATCCTCTTTATGAAGTGCCTGTTCAATTTGCCCATTTTTCTAACAGGTTGTCTTTTTCTTACGAGTTTGTTAAGAGTTCTTGAAATATTTGGGTATGAGACATTTATTGGATATGTATTTTTTTCAACCTTTCCCCTCTCTCAGTAGATTGCCATTTCATTCTCCTAATGTCTTTTGATGAACAGAACTTCTTCATTTTAATGTTTTCCAACTTATCATTTTTTCCTTTATGGTTGTATTATGCATATCTAGTTTTAAAAAATCTTTGAGGTCTGGCCCATGGCTCACTTGGGAGAGTGTGGTGCTGATAACACCAAGGCTGCGGGTTCAGATCCCTATATAGGGATGGCTGGTTAGCTCACTTGGGAGAGCGCGGCGCTAACACCACCAAGTCAAGGGTTAAGATCCCTTTACCGATCATCTTTAAAAAAAAAAAAAAAATCTTTGCCTATCCCAAAGTCAGGAAAATAATTTCCCGTATTTTCCTCTAAAACCTTTATTGTTTTACCATTCACATTTATACCTACTGTCCATTTGAAATTAATTTTTGTATGGTGTGAGGTGTGGGTCAAGATTGATTTTTTTCTCCACAAAGCTACCTAAATTGATCTAACACCATTTATTGAAAAGACCATCTTTCCCCACTGCACTTAAGGGTTACCGCTGTCATAAGTCAGCAGATTGTACAGATGTGTGTATGTTCCTGGACACCTGCTCTTCCATTGATCTCTTTGTCTACCCTGGCATACTGTTTTAGTTCGTTTTGTGTTGCTATAACAGAATACCTGAGACTGGGTAACTTGTAAGGAAAAGAGGCTTATTTGGCTTACGATTCTGGGACAGCAGCATCTGGTGTGGGCCTCAGGCTGCTTCTACTCCTGGTGGAAAGTGGCAGGCAGCCGGCGGGTACAAGCAGATCACATGGCGAGAGGAAGCAAGGAAGAGAGGAGGTGCCAGGGTCCTTTAAACAACAAGCTCTCGTGGGAACTAATAGAGCGAGAACTCACTCATTAATCCTCCCTCCCCCAGGGAGAGCATTAATCCATTCATGAGGCCCCATGACTCAATCAGTTTCCAACACTGCCACATTGGGGATCTTAATTTCCACATGAGTTTTGGTGGGGACAACACATCTAAACTCCATCACATACCAATGTCATGCTGCCTTAATTACTGTTGCTTTATGATAAATCTTTATTATTCTGATAGTGAAAGTCCTCAGCATTGTTCCTCAAGATCTTAGGTATCTTTCTCCAAACTTCCCTCCTAAAGCCTTTTTTTAAAATTTAGAAAAAGTAGTCATTTTACAATCTCAAATGGGGACTAATGTACAAGGGTATATAATTAGCACTATTTGTAACTGTATCCGGCAATAAACTCACTGCTGACACAATCTATATTACATTCAGTGACTTCATATTTACATGAGACTTACAGCAAAGTAAAAACAAACTAATTCATCATTTTATCTTAAAATAGCCTTTTATATATTGCTTCAAAACAATGGCAATTTTTTAAAACTAAGAAATAAGTTTTCCAAGGACCAGTTTGCTATTTTTTGAAAATACAGCAACATTATTTATAGTGCTTCCCATTTATGTTTGGTCAGTAAGATCATGTTCCTGTGTGGCTGAAATACAGCTAAGGTTTTAGATCTTAACAACCAAAGTAACAATACTTTTGATCTGTGATTGAATTTAAAGTATTGGGTGCTTTTATTTACACACACACACACACACACACACACACACACACAAGCCTTTTCACATTTGTAAGTCTTCAAAATGTAAAATAATGTAGTGCTCAAAGCATATTTGCCTTGCCATATATTCATTAAACATGATTTATTTTAATACGGTTCATAAGACTTTAGTTAATTAGCTAGAATTCTGTGATTGTTTCCTGCCTGCTAGAATTCAGTCTTAAATTAGTTTGACCTTATAGCAAAATCAGTAATTTGGAATTTATTTCACAAAATCAATCCCAAGATTTCCTGGGCATTTTTGAATTACTTCACTACTTTAAAATATAAGTAACAATGTAATCTAGAAAAGTGATTACTTGTGTCACAATTACCTGGGGTGCTCTTTAAAAATGCAGATTTTTGTCCCACTTCTGAACCATTGAATAGGACTCTCCAGGGTTATCTAGGGTTTTTTGTTTGTTTGTTTTAGGGGAGTCTTTTTTTGGTGCTAGCCAGTACAGGGACCTGAATCCTTGACCTTGGTGTTATAACACCGTGCTCTAACTGAGCTAACTAGCCAGCCCTCCATATTTTGTAAAAGCTCCCTAGATGATAATAATATGCAGCTTGGTGTGGAAACCACTGATGCCTACTAGACCAGTCGTTAGGTATGTTAAAATCGTGGGGTACTAGTTTGTTTGTTTGTTTATCAGCAGCTGGCCATTATGGGGATCTGAACCCTTGACTTTGGTATCATAACACCACACTCCAACCAATTGTGGGGTACTTGTTTAAAATGCAGATTCCCAAGAGTCACACCCAGAGATTTTATTCAGTAGACTTGAGATGAGGCACAGAAGCCAGCATTTTAAACCATCATCACAGTTGGTCCTATATTAGTTTTCTAAGCTACATAACAAATCACCACAAATTTAGTGGCTGAAATCGTCACCTAGTTATTATCTCAAAGTTTCTGTGGATCAAGGGCAATGTTTGACTGGGTCCTCTGCTCACAGTCTCACCTGGCAGCAATCCAGGTGTTAGTTGGGGCTGGAGTGTCATCAGAAGCTCAAATGGAAAAAGATCCATTTCCAAACTTCCTCAGGTTATTGGCCAAATTCATCTCCTTGCAGTTGTAGGACTGAGGTCCGTTTCCTTGCTGGCCATCAGCTGGGGGCCACTCTCAGCTCCTAGAGGCTGTCTGCAGTTCCTTGACATGTGACCCTGTCACGTGGCAACTTCTTAAAGTCAGCAAGGGAGTCTCTCTCTCCCTCCTGCTAATAAATTGTAACTACACACACTCACACACACACACACACACACACACACGCATGCTTACTTGCATACACAATATTCGTATATATGTTATTTATTCTATATACCTATATAGTATATATCATGTGTATGCAGGTATATAGACACATACATCACCTATAGTAATGTAATCACTTGAGTGACGTCTCATCACCTTTGTTATATTCTACTGATTAGAAGTGAGTCATGAGTTCTTCCCACAGTCACAAGTGTGAGCAAGGGGGCCACCCTAGGGTCTGTCTCCTACAGTGTGCAAACCACTCTTTGAGAAACACTGTATTGTGTGTGTCAAGCTATAGATGAATTATATTCAGTGTTTTAAATGGCATTGTCCTGCAATCCCTAATGAATCCTGCCTAGACAAATGTTTTAGCAAGGGTTTGAGACCAAAACTTAGCCTTTTGAAACCAAAATTCTTAAATAGAAAATCAAAGTCAGGTGAAGTGATAATTCATTCATTTAAGGGTGTAAAACCTCTTTCAAATAATTTAAATCTTTAAACAGATCAGTTTTTAGCACTCAACTTAAATACAATGCTTTTTGGTTTGACATACAGTGTATTAGTTTCCTATTACTGCTGTAACAAATTACTACAAATTGAGGACCTTCACACAACACACATGTATTATCTTACAGTTGTGGAGGTCAGAAGTCTACGATGGATCAACAGGGCTGCATTCCATCTGGAGGGTTTAGGAGAGAAGCCATTGACTTACCTTGCCCAGCTACAGAGGCTGCCCACATCCCCCTGCTCCTGCTTATGCATGGCACCGACCTCTGCTTCTGTGGTTATATCTCTCTCTCTCTGACCCCTCTGCCTTCCTCTTATAAGGACCCTGGTGATTACATTTGGACCACCTGGATAATCCAGGATACTCTTCCCATCTCAAGATCCTTAATCGCATCTGCTAAGTCCCCTTTTGCCATGTGGCAACATATTCACAGTTCCAGGGATTGGGACGTGGGCATCTTTGGCGGACCATTATTTTGTCTACCACAGATAGTGGTTCCAGCTTAACAGGAATCTAATATGAATTATAAAAGATATATATTCTAACCATATGACTTCACAGGCTTCAGTACATTCCCCATATAATAGAAATTGGCAACCAGTTTGATATTAGACAATACTTAATATACTTTGGATTTTATACAGCAAAACTTTGTAACATTTCCTTCATATAAGTTCCTACATATAATATTGGAAAAGCATTCTAGAAACCACTAAAAGTAGCATGCTGCTTCTTTTTTGAAGAAGCTCTTTACTACTTTTTTTTTTTCATCAAATCAGTTATTATCTACAAAATACGTACTTTGGTATATATCGTTCTACTTAATTAATTTTTATTTTTGGAAAAGCATTCTAGAAACCACTAAAAGTAGCATGCTGCTTCTTTTTTGAAGAAGCTCTTTACTACTTTTTTTTTTTAATCAAATCTTAGTTATTATCTACAAAATACGTACTTTGGTATATATCGTTCTACTTAATTAATTTTTATTTTATTTTTATTTTTTATTATTATTATTGTTTTTCGGTGGCTGCCCAGTATGGGGATCTGAACTTGTGATATTGGTGTTATAAAGCTGAGCTCTGACTATGAATTTTTTAAAAGCACTAGAAAAAAGTGGCTACATATGAGGCCACACAGCAAATCAGAGAGTAGACAGAGTTAGTGATTGGACCTTCCTGTTGGGGATTTGGGTACATTATCTTGTCTGTGTGACAACTGTATCTCGACATATGACAACTATTACTAAGTCCTGGAAAGATTAAAGTGTGTTTCAGTGTGTAATAGCTCTACAGCCCTGGCTGCACCAACAGTCGACTTTTGGTGGCTTAACAGCTGCTTTGCTCTTTCAAATGTCTTCTCTGCTTCCTGTACCCATTCCTGTTGTTCTTTCTGCCCCCTTTGCTGGTGCAGTTGACATTTTTTGTTGTTGTTTTTGTTGTTGTTGTTGTTTTTAACTTTGATATACGTTCATGAATCATCAGCATCTCATGTCTTATATTAGTCAGCTTGGTAAAATAGTGGTTAGCATCAGTGAACAAAGCATTAGTGTCCATCACAGAATGATATTCTTTAAATTTTGAAACCTCTTATGTCAGTGTGTCTAATAATACAACTCGTTTCTGTATGACTTCCCAGAAGGTTTGTTTTGACCTCTGCAAATCCAGCAGAGTGAGAAAGCAGCCCTTTGCCAGCTGCTACACAGCTCTAGAGCCAGTTCTCCACCAGCCCTTCATCTAAAGAAGTGTCAATAGAATACTACAGCTCCCTCTTGGAATGGGGCAAGTTTTGCCAGGCACATTCTCCCAGAAACATAGGCCGAAAGAGCCTCCACCATCGGGGACATCCCCCGTCATTGTGGTGGGAAGAGAACATGGCAAGTTGCCCATCTCAGGAATTCTTGGTACTTTGCATTTCCATTTAAATTTAGAAGGAGTTTGACAACATTTCCACCAAAAAAACCCCAAAACAAAACCCTCCTGGAATTTGATATAGCATTGAACTAAAGATCAGTTTGGGGAAAATTAACATTGTAATATTGAGTCTTATAGGCCATGAGCATGATATATCCCGCTTCGATATCTAGAGTATTTTAAACACATGTAACCCACAAAATTTTCTGAGCATTTATTATATGGCAGGCACCATTAGCACTTTACAGAAATTATCTCGTGTAATCTTCACAATGATGCTGAGAAGTAGGTTCTAGTATTATTTCCATTTCGCAGATAGAGAAACTGAAGTTTAGCAAGATTGCCAAAGGCCAAAGGCCATGACTGAGAATTCGGGCATTCTGCCTGCAGTCTGCACTCATCACATCAGCACTGTGTGATACTACCTCCCTGAGCTGACAGCTGAGGGGTGGAAGGGTGGATGGATGGGGTCATTCAGGGGGAAGTGGACTTGGAGGAAAAGTTTCCCAAGATTTACTGCATGTGCTCTCTCTCTACTGCTCAGCGTCTGTCAACTGGATACATCATTACTTGTCCAAATAGTAACTGTCCTTCTTCTCTCATGTTAGAATGTCTGCAGGAAGTCCCTCACAAGAGCTGCCTGCCAGCTGCCCTTTCTCAGATCCCACATGCACTCCTGACCAGGTAGAGCAGAGAACAGCCACTCAGCTGGTCGTGCTGAGCTCATACACTGTATGTCTGACCACACTACACAGACCTGGGTTCATCCTTAAACCAGTTCCAGTCACAGTGGTGCCTGACACTAACCCCTGAGGGATGAAGGACCCATTTAGAGACTGATCCCCTGTCAGGCATTAGGAAAGAACTTCCAGGAGCCCACCCACTGGGTAAGTACAGCTTTCATGATTCTGTACAGAAAGAGTTCTGTCCCTTGTAGGATGGCTGTTCCATGAGGTCAAGACGGGATCTCCTCCCTTCTCCCGCTTCACCAATGCCTGGACTCAGAGGGTTAGTTTTGAGCCCTTCACTATGGCATCATCGACCTCCCTCCCAGCTCCTCGCTCCCAGTCCAAGAAGCCACTGGGCAAGATGACTGGTGAGTGGAACCAGACTCCTAATTCTGCTCCTGTTCCTAAGAATGTAGTCCTCACTGTCTATAGTAGCGAGGTGGGATTCCCGCCCGGTCCGAACACAGGGGGAGAGATGCAGGAAGGCTGATGATGGGGGAAGCTCCTGACTTGACGTCAGTGCCTGGACGCTCTGTGGAGAGTGTGGAGGGAAGGCAAGCATCAGTGGAATCTTTAATCCTTTTGGCTCAAAGGTTTTCCAGGCCTGCTCCTCTAATTTTCCCAGCCTGGAAATCACTATACTGAGTCCTTAACATTGTGTCTCTTGTCATCTAAATCTTTTTTCCAGAACCACTCAGAGGAAGGAGCCAGGCAGACAGAGAAAACTAATCAATCTCCAGAACACCAAACTATCCTTATCAACAGCCAGGGAAGCTAAGTGTTAATATGATTATGGAGTACTCACAATATACTGGACACTGCATTATCTCAGTGAACCTTCAACAACTAAAATGAACCCATTAACAGATGAGGAAATGGAGACATAGACTCACTTGCTTAGGGTCATATAGAAAGCAAAGAGCAGGCCCACAATTGAATGTGTGTGCCTGACTCCAGAGTGCAGGCTCTGAATCACTAAGCTCTGTGCTCTTCAGGAGCTCTGAACAGTAGTGCTCTTCATACTTCTGTGTTGCCCATTTAGCAACAATCTAGGATTTCTCGGGGCCTAACAGATGCCACTCCTCCCCACCCTTTCCTTCCTATAACAGGTAACCCACCTTAATCTAAATTCACCCCCCTCAGTGCTAGAAGTGGGCATTGGGACTCATTGATCCTTACTAGGATCATGGCTCTACTTACAGACTCACAGGTGGTTGACTAGTCAGCTCTAGTGGAAAGTTCTGTGTAAGGTGGGCTGGGGGTACCAAAGGTCCTGGAGTAGGAGAAGGCCATCTCTCTTAATCAGGCTGGTAAAAGCTTCCCACATAAGGAATGTTCCTGAAAGCTTTAAAGACAGAGGGAACTTTTAGACAAGTTCTGAAGAATGTACAAAATTAGCAGAGTTGTAGGACTCTGAGTATAAGGTGTTTCCAGTGCAGGAGATGGACTGGAGTCCTGTCCATCCTCCCTTTGCAGTGGGGCTCCTCCCTGCGTGGTCAGCCTAAGCAGACTGTTTCCTCCCACACTCCCGCAGACTGGTTCAGGCAGGCCCTGTTGAAGAAGCCCAAGAAGAAGTCTGTCTCTCCTGAAAGCCCTTCCAGTGATGTTTCACAGCCAGTCTCACAAGACAGCCCCCCACCCCTGGGCCTCAGTTCAGTCATGTCTCCCACCCCGCCACCAACAGCACCAGCAGCAGTGGCCAGAAGCAGCAGCCGCTGGAGCAAGGACTACGACGTCTGTGTGTGCTACAGCGAGGAGGACCTGGTGGCCGCCCAGGAGCTAGTCTCCTACCTGGAGGGCAGCTCTGCCAGCCTGCGCTGCTTCCTGCAGCTTCGGGATGCAGCCCCCGGTGGTGCCATCGTGTCTGAGCTGTGCCAGGCACTGACTGGTAGTCACTGCCGCGTGCTGCTCATCACCCCAGGCTTCCTTCAGGACCCTTGGTGCAAGTACCAGATGCTGCAGGCCCTGACTGAAGCCCCGGGGGCGGAGGGCCGCATCATCCCCCTGCTGTCAGGCCTGACCAGAGCCGCCTACCCCCCAGAGCTCCGATTCATGTACTACGTGGATGGCAGGGGTCCCGATGGTGGCTTTCGCCAAGTCAAGGAAGCTATCATGCGTTGTAAGCTATGGGAAGGGTAGGGGAGGGGGATTCAGCCACAGTGTCTGATCTACCTGGGCTTTTAGTAGACAGCTGCTGTGTAGCCTAGTAGTGAAAAGTGGAGGCTTTGGGAAGTGTCTGGGTTTGTATCCTGGCTCTTTTACCTGTTAGCATATGAGAAGTTATTTAACCCCTTCGTGCCTCAGTTTCTCCATTGGCCATCAGGATTCCATGACTGTAAAAGGGGAAAATAGTATATACACTAAATAAGTGTTCAGAACACTGCCTGGCACATGTAAATTATCCGATAACAGGTACAGCATAGCACATATCAGGACCTCATTAAGTATTAGCTGTAGTAGTAGTAGTAAGAGTGGTATGTTTCTCTCACTGAGATCAGGTTGGAGATGTCCACCAAGAGTTGGGAAGATATCAGAAGTGACATTGGTTTAAGGCAAAATTGTGCAACATTATAGGAAAGAATTGCATATGCTAAGTGTATCCAGGGGAGGGACATTGTATTACAGTGGGTTTGGAAGTAGCATAACAGATAAAGAGGTAGAAGAGGCAGGGACATGTGGGAAGGAACAGAGATGCTGGGTTTGGGGGGCATTTCAAGCCCTCTGATTATCTGGTGTCTTTCAGATTTGCAGACACTCAGCTGACACTTCTTATATCACCGTGGGACCCAGAAAGTTGGAAGAAAACTGGAAATGAAGAGCCCATGCAGGGCCCTGGATTCCAGCAGATGTGACAAGAGGCATCAGGAGCCAGTGTCTGTGGCACTTTGTATGTGACCTGGGATCAGTTTACCCATTAGGCTCCCATTACTGTGGGCTCCTCAGGAAGGCCATGGGGAGGGCTGGGACTCCCCCAGGAAGGCCATGAGGAAGCTGGGGACTCCCCCAACGAAGGCCATGAGGAAGCTGGGGACTCCCCAGGAAGGCCATGAAGAAACCAGAAATTGGAGGTGGTGCTGATTCCAGAGGGTCACTAGTGCTGTGCCTCCTGCCTAGTGGGGCAGAAGTCTGCACACACCTATGTCTTCTTCCCCTGGAATCGGGCACTGGTGTAGACAGGCGTCCCTCCCAAAGAGGGAACTCACCCAATTGATGAGCTAGAAGCCTAAACTGGAAGCCTCAGGGAAGGTTCTCCCAGTTGCCTGGGAGGTCAGGCAGAAAGCAGCAAGGACCAAACCCTTCAGACTCACACTACTGCTGCTTTTCCCAGAGATGGCAGGTCACTTCAGGAAGGTGTACGAAAGACACATCCAGCACTGCACTGTTTTATTTATTGCATGAGTGTTGTTAAAGACACAAACCTAGAAGCCATTCTGAATGTACAGGACAGGGGAAGGGGCAGGTGGGGTGAAGAGAAGAAAAGTTAGGGCTCATTCCCTTCACCTGGGATCAAAAGCCCACCTATGCAGTGACATCTGGAGGCCTCACATGGGTCTGGCTAGAGCTGATGCTTTTGCAGTAGCTGTCTTCTCCTTCGGACTGAAACGAATTGACATTGACTGTGTTCCTTGTGGGACAGGGAAGGTTTCATTCACCTGTTCTCAATAAGTCTGTTGTTGAGCTGAAATGAATTTCATTATCTCTCCCAATGTATACTTTTGGGCCTCTTCTCTCACTTCCCCCTATCATGTCCCCTCTTTTTTTATCCTGCCCCTCCACCCCCAGGTCCCCTCTTTTAGTGAAAAACTTATTTTTTTAATTATGTCATTTTATTACATACAAAAGGACTAAAGAATAGTATAACGTACACTCACGTACCTACCACCCAGCTGAAGTATAACCTTATCTCCACGATGCTCCCTTTGCGCCCTTAATTATATTCCCCTCACTTCTCTAGCCAGAAATAACCACTATTCTGAACTTTGAAATTTATCATCCTCAGCCTTTTTCTACAAATTTACTATGTATGTATGCATCCCTACCAATATATTGTATAGTTTCATGGTGTTATACTTTATATAAATGGCATTATAGTTTGTATTCTGCAGATTCCTTTCTTTGTTCACCATGTGTGTAAGATTTATTCATGTTGATGTATGTCATTCCAGTTAATTCACTTTCATTCCATTATGTACCATTATATACAATTATATATTATATAATATATAATGGTTTATATACCATTATATATTATTCCATTATATACTTCCCTTCCATTATATACTTCCATTATATACACTATTAAGTCACACATTTTTCTACAAATGGATGTTTAGTTGTTTCTAGTTTTTTGCTATTAAAAACAATGAGCCTATGAATGTTTTGTACTTTTCCACAAGCCAGATTTTCTAAGATTTAACCTAGATGGGTAACAGCCGAATAGTAAAGAACATACATCTTGTTTTACTAGAAGATACCAAAATTTCTTCCAAATTGGTTGTGCCAATTTACATTCCTGTCATCTGTGTATGAGTTCCCACTTTTTTTTTTTTTTTTTAAAGATGACCGGTAAGGGGATCTTAACCCCTGACTTGATGGTGTCAGCACCACGCTCAGCCAGTGAGCAACCGGCCATCCCTATATGGGATCCGAACCCGGGGTCTTGGTGTTATCAGCACCACACTCTCCTGAGTGAGCCACGGGCCGGCCCTGAGTTCCCACTTTTTTATGTTCTTGTCAACACTTAAAATTATCAGATTTTAAAATGTTTGCTAATCTGGTGGATGAAAACTGGTATCATATGGTCATATTCTTTTTTTTTCCTTTTTAGCTTTTTTATGAAAAACTATATATGTATCATATACTAGAAGGAAAAAGGCTGATGAATCCCCATAAGCCTATTACCCAGCTTCAGCTTTGTGTGTGTGTGTGGCTGGCCAGTAAGGGGATCCGAAACCTTGACCTTGGTGTTATCACCACCATGCTCCAATCAACTGAGCCAACTGACCAGGTCCCAGCTTCAACAATTACCCCAACTTTTAGCTAATCTTTTATCAACAACAGCCCTACACATTCCCTAACTCCCAGATCATTTTGAAACAAACCCCAAGCATTGTTTCATTCCTAAATATTTAAGTGCATATCCCTTGTAAATTATTACAAGTTTTTAAAAAAGCATGACAATAGTATCTTTTAAAGAATAGCAGTTTTACTCTTCATTTTAATATAAAATATTCCACCTATTTGTAGTCTGTGCTTTTTGCGTCTTACTAGGAAGTCCTTCCCTACAACTGTATTTTCTTCTAGAAGTATTTCTTTTCCCATTTAGGTCTTTAATCCACCTGGATCTTTTCTTTGGGTTGTTTTTGTTGCTCTTGGTTTTTAAGTCGGAGATCCAGTTTGGTTTTTTTCCCCACTAGAATAACCATCATTCACTAAATGACTAGTTCATACTTCCTCACTAATTGTGAAGTCACCACCGTCAGATTGTTATATGTGGAGACCATTACTGGGTTCTCCATTCTCCTCCATTTGTGTTCATGTATCCCTGTTTTGGTGCTAAACTGACTTTCTACTACTGTTTTTAATAGGCCTTGATAGCCTGTAGGTCAATTCTTCTTGCTCTTATCAAAATCACTTTGCCTCTTCTTGTTCCATTACTCTTCCATATAAATTGTTTATTCAGTTTGTTGGGTTCCAGGAAAAAGCCTGTTAGTATTTTTATTGGGCTTACATGGAATTTATAGATTTAGGAAGAGCAGGTGTTTTTACGACGGTCTTCCTACCCATAAAAATGATATGTCTCCATTTATTTATGTCATTAAGTGTATTTCAATATAGCTTTAAAATCTTTTCCACATTGGTCAGTCTCATCTTTTATTAGATTTCTTCCTTAGTACTTTGTATTTTCTGTTGCTACTATAAAAGGTATTTTTTAGGGCCAGCCCGGTGGCGCACTCGGTAGAGTGTGGTGCTTGGGAGCGCAGCGGAGCTCCCACCGAGGGTTCAGATCCCATATAGAGACTGGTCCGCTCACTGGTTGAGCACGGTGTGGGCGCGACACCGAGGGTTGCAATACCGTTGCCGGTCACGAAAAAAGACAAAAAGGAAAAAAAAAAAAGGTATTTTTTAAATTATATGTTGTCTATGTTTTTTAATCTATCAGTGGTGTAAACAATTGTAATCTATTTTGCATAGTGATCTAATACAAGGGTACTTCAAAAAATTCACGGATTCGTATTATTTTTCTTTTTCTTTTTACTATTTTGGTTGCTGGTTGGGTATTTTGGTGGGGGGTGGGGACAGCTGGCCAGTACAGAAAACCAAACCCTTGACCTTGGTGTTAGCACATTCTAACCAGCTGAGCTAACCAGCCAGCCCTGGGGCATATTATCTTTTAATTCCATTTTTTCAAAAACTTTTTGAAGTACCCTTATGTTAAACAATATGCTGAATTTGTTATTCTATAATATAGAGTATAGATTTTATTGGGTTTTCTATAAAGTCATACAATTTGTAAAACAAAACAAAAAACTTTAGTTCCCTCTGTCTTTCTGTGCTTCCTATGACCTCCAGTAAAACGTTAAAGAAGTGACAATAGCAGCCATCCTTGTCTCACTCCTTATTTTAAAGTGAATGCCTCAAACGTTTCACCATTAAATGTGCTTGTTGTAGGTTGTTGGCACATATTTTAACAGGTTAGAAGTTTCCGGCTGTTCCTAGTTGGCTAAGAATTTCAATCAATATTTTCCACATCTACTGAGATGTCTTTCCCCTTTCAGTGGTTAATTCAACGAGTAACATTAGATTGTAAGCCAGCTTTATATTGCTAGTGTAAACTTGACCAGGATCTTACCTTTTTTATAAATCATGAGATTCAGTTTGCTAACACTTTAGGATTTTTACATCTATGTTCATACTACAGGATTGGCCCTTAATTGTACTTTCTTGCATTATCCCTTTCTGGTTGTGTTACCAAGGTGTATATCAGCTTTATGAAATGGTTGGGGTGGGATGGGGGTGGGGTGGCTGGCCAGTTAGCTCAGTCAGTTAGAGTGCGGTGTTTTAACACCAAGGTCAAGGGTTTGGATCTCCTTACCAGCCAGCCACCGAAAATAGTAGAGGGGGAGTGTTTTTTTTTTCTATTCTTTGAAGAATTTAAGGTTGGAATTAATTGTTCCTTAAATATTTGGTAGACTCACCTGTAAAGCATTTTCTTAAAGGTAAGACTTAAAACTACAATTTCAATGTCTTACAGAGTTATAGATTTAGATTTTCCATTTCTTCTGGAGTCCATTTGGTATAGAATAAGTAGTCAATAAAGACTACAGGATCACCTTAAACAGATTTTTTAGTTTGTGTTTCCTGGATCATGTGGGCAATTATGAGTCTGCACAAAGACTCACATGTGGTCATGAATTCTTAGATTTTTTTTCCTTCTCTCTGGAGCAGTGGTTGAGGCAGATAAATTTCTGAATCACATTTTCTCCTTTAGTGGGGTAGCTTTTTTTTTTTTAATAGTTGCCCCTTTTATTGAAGTGGTGGATCTTTAGAGATTTTAGCTCTATGGAAGTTCTCGATTCCAACTCTTTGCATAAGCCCAGCTCTTGTCTTGTGCCCCTTGGATTGTGTCCTAGATTTCTAGAGATCAGCAATCGCCCTTAGAATAGCTTCCAGCTTCAAAATCCACTAACCATTCTATAGATTCAAGCTTCCATCACTTTGTTTTCCGAAAATTTTATTTTCTTGAGAGCCCAGGATGTTTTTCAATTTTGCATCCAGAATGTTTAGGTGTTTTGAAGCCAACTTGTTTTCAATATATCTAGTATGTGATAATGTCTGAAATGGAAGCATCCAATCCTTCTTTAGACCAGAAGAAAAGATTTAGGAGAAATTTTGAGATTCCTCAGGAAGACGGAAGGATTAAATGCTTATAGAATAGGGCTTTCCAGTAATAATGTAATACAGCATTGTCCAGTAGAACTGTCTGTGATGATGAAAATGTCCTACATCTGTGCTAATATGGTAACCACGTTTCCAGGTCTCTTCACATGGCTGATTCCTTCTCATCATTCAAGTCTCAGCTCAAATGTCAACTTCCGAGAGGCCATCCACAATCACCTTATCTAAAGTAGTCCTACCTTCAGGCTGTATCACACTGTCCTGTTTTATTCTATTAATAGCACTTAATCATTATCTAGAATTTTGTTTCCCTAACGCCACCTCCATTTATTATGAATTCTATGAAATTAGAGACTTTCTCTTTCTTGTTCAGGACTAATAGTGGCTGGCATATAAAAAGTGGAGGCCTAGAGACTGTAACTGACTTCCCCAAAGTTGCACAGCTAGTCAGTGTTGGGGCCACGCTTCACGGCTCCCAATTCAGGGCTCTTTGTGTTAAAATATAACTACTCTGCTAAAATTCTNAAAAAAAAATTAAAAGAAAGGAGGAAAAGAAAAGGAAACAAGAAAATGCACAGACATTTTCACAAGATCAGGGTCTTGGAGTCAGCAGGTTTTGTTATGCCATTGCCCTCCAGGATCTTTTGTTCTAGTCTTGCATATAGTTTATAACCTCTTATTGTATGTTCCCAGAAGGTGAGGAATGTATCCATGAAACCTGTAAACAAATGACAAATGTTTTTTGTTAAAGATAATTATTCCGATCCTAAGACTCCCCTAATAATGCTCTCTGATTCACAAAACAGGATTAAATAATCAATCCAAAAATCCAACTGTCACTAACACATGGTACACTTTATTATTGACCAAAACCTGAAAATTACATCTTGTTGCTAACGTTGAAAATTGCAAAAATTGCCCCTCCCCCATTAGATCTGCCTGAAAAAATAGTCAAAATAAAACACTGGCAATGTTTGGCTGAGTAAAACTGGTGGAAGTTTCAAATCTACTTAACAAAATTTAGATCTGTCAAATAACTCCAAGGAAAAACGGACTAGCCAGAAATAATGGCCACGAAAGAAACTTACAAAAGCAGAAATCACAGGTAAAATTTTTATATGATCAAAAAAAAAAAAAAAAAAAAAAANTTATTTTATTCTCATATCTTGCTCTTGTGTTAGGAGGCCAAATTGGGTTGGATCTCTCTGACACACTAATTAGAACTGTTTTTAATATTATCTCCTGACCCTCAAATTATTTCATTTCCTCTGTGACCTGGTTCTGGTTGTTTATCTTGTTTGTTCTTTTTCTTTTTCTTTTTTTTTTTTTA
>NW_007732728.1:113389-126101 GCF_000696425.1 Galeopterus variegatus
AAAAAAAAAAAAAAAAAAAAGAACCCCTAATGACGAATCGTACTGGAAATCACAGCCTAGGGAAGCACGGTGGAAATACAGAAGAGGTCGAGGCCTCCAGCCAGGAAGAAAATAAGGTGATGGAAACAGCATCCCTGGAGCTATTTGCTTATTTTTCCCTTCAGCAAAAAGTGCTGAGTCTACAAAGAAAAGAACTGATCGCCATGAAAATTTTTATAAAATAACGATGAAAATGGGAGAAAAATTGAAATGTTTTAAGTGCTCTCCATAACAATTCGAAATACAATGCGCTTATAGATTTGTTTCAGAAACATTCATTCCACAATAACCAGCCACCGTTGCTTACCAATGTGGCTGAAATGTCAGGATGCAAACGTGGTGTCCAGCACTCAAGGGTCCAAAGGGGTCATCCAGCCTCCCGCCCCCGGGCGTGCGGCTGGGTTAGGAGGCCCTCCACCGAGCACCCACCTCTAGCCGGCCTCTTTAAGGACTCGCTGCCTTCTTTTCCCTTCCCTAGGGGCCTGCCGGCAGGATGAGGAGCCAAGGGCAGAAACGCTCATTAAAGACGAATCCCCGCAAAGGTCAGTAGGCGCAGCTCCCCGCTGGCAAGCGCGGTGCACGCCGGGAGCTGGAGTCGCAGCCCGCGCCGGGCCGTGAGGGGCGGGGCCGGCGCCTGGGCGCGCAGGCGCATCCCGCCTCCCGGACAGCATGGCGGACACAGTGCCTCAACCGGCCAAGAGAAAGCGGGAACGGGACGCTGAGGAGGCGGAGGACTCCAGCACCGTGGACAAGGAAGGAGGCGTTGGAAATGGCACCTCTGCCCCTGTCCGCCTACCGTTCTCCGGCTTTAGAGTGCAAAAAGTGCTGAGGGAATCTGCGCGGGACAAAATCATTTTTCTGCACGGGAAGGTACCATTAAGCAACCCTGGGGTAGGAACGCGAGAAGGAGTGAACCAATCATCGCTTTGGAGGCGGGTTTTTTTTTTTAGATCTCGGCCGGAAAATACCAGTCATACTACTCGGGGGATGTGGGGTGCGTCACTAAAGTGCATGGGGGGAGGGGGGTGTTGGTAAGAGGCGACAAGATCACCCATGGAATGAACACATCTAGGTCTAATTTTACAAGTTTCCTCTTCACTAGATATATCTACTAGTACTTGTAGAGTGTATTGCAGATTAAAATCCACGTGTTAAGTTCCCCAAGGCATTCATCATCATTCAAAATATAAAGGGGTAGATGTTGCTGGATGTCTTGCACGAACCTTGTCTCTGGAAACGACATAGAGACTGTAGGAGGTATAGGAACGCGAGAAGGAGTGAACCAATCATCGCTTTGGAGGCGGGTTTTTTTTTTAGATCTCGGCCGGAAAATACCAGTCATACTACTCGGGGGATGTGGGGTACGTCACTAAAGTGCATGGGGGGGGTGTTGGTAAGAGGCGACAAGATCACCCATGGAATGAACACATCTAGATCTAATTTTACAAGTTTCCTCTTCACTAGAGATATCTACTAGTACTTGTAGAGTGTATTGCAGATTAAAATCCACGTGTTAAGTTCCCCAAGGCATTCATCATCATTCAAAATATAAAGGGGTAGATGTTGCTGGATGTCTTGCACGTACTTTGTCTCTGGAAACGACATAGAGACTGTAGGAGGTAGATCCCTGCTATACACGACTTCAGCCCTAATAGGAGACAGAGTATTACATTGTTAATTCACTTCCACATATCACTCACTTTCATGCATGCCAGTGAAGGGACCAAGAGAAGACTTCTCCTTCAGCCCCCTGAAGAGTCTCTGAAAAATCAGCTGATAAACACAGATTCACATGAAGAAAAGGCATAACAAATTTATTTGATCATAGTCTACGCAACACAAGTGCCTTCAGAATAAAGACTCAGAGATACAGGGAAAACTGTCAATGTTTATGCTTAGGTTCTGTGAAGCAGGAACAGCCTGTAGAAATGTGATTGGACAAGAGAAGTATGCTCTAATGCTAAGAGGCCGAGTGGGGAAACCCAGCAAGGCCTGTCCGTTCAGTCTTGTTGGCCTCTCTGTGTAGCATTCATTCCTCCAGGGTATGGGGCAGGACCCTTTCTGGAATGGGGGTCTTATGACCTACAATCAGACAAGGTAGGTCAGAGAGTTTCTTCATGGCCAGCTCCAAGACAGAGAGGCGGGGAAGAAGATTAACGTATATCTATGACTCACCTTGGGGAAGAAGAGTCCAGATTCTAAGGCTTGCCTCAGGGGAGAATGAGGCTGAGAGACAGGAGGGCAGGAGATCAGAGACAAACTTTGCTTTTGAGGCCTTCACTTTGGGGTATCACTTTCTGGGCCCCAACACCAGGCACCGAACTGGGTTCTGGGATTGTGGAGATGAGAGTTACCATTCCCTGATCTTCATGACTACAAATTATCTCTGGGGAGAGGTACACATGGCTGGTTTAATACCATGTGCTCAGCTGTCTTGCAGGGGTTGAGGAGAGATGGAGACTGTCTCGGGAACTAGGGAGTAGGCTTAGCCAAGGGCAGGAATGGGGGTTCCCCAGAACTGCTAGCAGCAGCTCTCACCTTTGGGAGTATCAAGGAGACCTGGGCATAAATTCCGTGCCTCTTTCTGCATTTCTTGATTTTTAGAAGATTCTGTCTGGTTTTCCGGCCTTACCTATCTTCATTCTGCAGCATCTGCTGAAGAAGTTAGTCATGAGAACCTCCAAGCTAGGAGTTAGTTGGAGACCCAGACTCTGGTTTCTGTCTCAGCACTGACTGTTCACGTGACCTTGGACCAGCCATTTAATATCTCTAGACCTCAGTTTCTTCAGCTTTTCTTCTAAAATGGGGAAAATTTGACAGAGGTCTTGTAAACCTAAAATAGAAGACAGCTGAGAAGCTTTGTGTCTTTTGGAAGAAAGGTGTGAGAGCTGCCATAAGTATTTGGGTTGAGATGCCTTCTCTGGGAGAAGAGACATGAGTCTTATTGGCTAAACTTCCCCAGAGGGAAGACTACAGGAAGGAAATTCCAACTGCTGGGATTTCAGAGGCTCTGGGAGCTTCTGCCTCTGCTCACCAGGCCTCACATGTGTCTCTGCCCACAGGTGAATGAGGCCTCTGGGGATGGGGATGGAGAGGATGCTGTTGTGATCCTGGAGAAGACGCCATTTCAGGTGGAGCAGGTGGCCCAGCTCCTGACAGGCAGCCCTGAGCTCCAGTTGCAGTTCTCCAATGATATCTACAGCACTTACCACCTGTTCCCTCCAAGGCAACTGAGTGGTGAGCAAGTGGTGGCAAAGGTGGCCACATGTGGGGAGAATGGGATAGTGGGAAATTAGGAGGTGTGGTGGCCAGACTCTCCATACCTAATTTGCATATTCTAGTACAGTAGTTCCCAGTGAGGGAATTTTTCCCTAAGGGATATTTGTCAACCTCTAAAGACATTTTTGGTTGCCAGAACTGGGGGGATGGGAGGATGCTACTGACATCTAGGGGTACAGGCCAGGGATGCCACTAAGCATCCTACAATGCGTAGTACAGGACACCACAACAAGGAAATGCCAACAGTGTGGAGGCTGAGAAACCCTGTTCTGGTGTAGTATGTTTTGTGGAGGGGGTGTGATTCATGGGATAGAAAAAGAGATTCATCTACAGCTGAGGTCTGAATGTTTATTCCCTCCAAAGCTCATGTGAAACTTAATTCCCAATATGGTATTTGAAAGGTGGGGCCTTTAAGAGGTGATTGGATCATGAGGACTATGCTGACGTGAATGGATTAATGAATTCATGGAGTAATGGGTTAATAGTTTAATGGGTAATAAGGAGAGGAAGAAAGCATATAAAAACGCTCTTACTCAGCCTGTTGTGATACCCTGAGTAGCCACCAAAGGCAGGCCCTCACCAGATGTGCCCCCTGGACCTTGGATTTCCCAGCCTCCAAAACTGTAAGAAATAAAATTTGATTTTTATAAATTACCCAGTTTCAGGTATTCTGTTATAAGCAACATTTACTAAGTGAACAGTAATAATTTTTGACACTTATTAAACCCTTACTGTTGTGCTAGCCACTATTGCAGGTATTCTGCATGTACTAACACATCTAATCCTAAACCCTTACTGTTGTGCTAGCCACTATTCCAGGTATTCTGCATGTACTAACACATTTAGTCCTGAAAACAACCCTATTGTGAGAGGACTTCAGTGGTGAGGAAACCAAGGTTTCGAAAGGTTGCGTGTCTTGTCTGAAATCACACAGTGGCAGGAAAACTAAGGTCTTGCAGTAGACCGGGGTCTTGCTCACCACACTCTTACACCATGGGCTGAGCAGTGTGCTAGGTACTACAGAGATCAGTCACTTCCCTGAAGGAATCCACTTTCTGGTGGGAAAAACAAATAGTGTGACTGAGGGGGATGGACTTGAGAAGGGCAGGAGCTCATGGGTTAAAAAGCAGAAATTTGTTTTTAACTACAAGCATTTTTTAATTTTTTAAAAAGAAGAAGATTTCTTGCCAAAAGCTAGGCATGGCATGTGCTTTTTTTCTCTAGATGGTTAGATTTTGTAGGCAGCTTTGCTGGAAACATGAGGAAGACTGGTTGACCTTAAAGGTTCCTTCCAACCAGGAAATTCTGGGATCTGTTTTGCAACATATGACAGTTTTGTCGTATCTTTCTGTCTTCTTATTTGCCCTCCAGCGTTTAAGAACAGTTTGGCTTTACAGATATTATGCCCCACAGTTTTTCTGACAGATGCTGTCCTTTCTGCACCTCCATGAAAGGGTGCTGTTGTTGTCCTTTGGAAATACACATGAATGCTTGATGTGAGACAAGCAAACCTTTTCACTTAAAGCAAAACAGCCTGTTCCTCCATTGAAAGAGTCAGATTAATTGGTTCAGGTTGATGGAAATGGACAGCTGTATTTACTTTCTTAGGCGTTGACATTTAAGCAAATGTATTCTTCAGCACAGGGTGGCAGAATGCACTGTAGCCAAACATGGCATGGGACAGCCCCCAAACTACAGGCTCTGGGGCTATTATTTTGCTCCCTCACCTTCCGCAATCCCTCTACCCACACTCCTCACCCTCAGCCAAAATTCAGAAGGTTCTGCTCCAGAGAGCAGCCCTGTGGAATTCATAGGCTTTCCTTTTTTTCCTTTATTTTTATTAAAAGAAAGCATCAAGTAATACAGGCTTTCCTTTTTATTTCATTTTTCCAATTCTTCTGTGGCACTGCACACAAGTGCTGGTGCTCACTGCCCTCTCTTTTTGTTTTGTTCCAAGATAAGCTCTGAAAGAAACAGGGGTTATTGACTCACCCCAGATCCTCTTTCCCACCTACAACCCCAAATGTCTCTGTAACCTTTTCCCTAGGACCACCCCATCCACCCAGAAGCCCCAGCTGTTAGCTCACGTTTTCCTGTCTTAGCATGCATGCAGTGTGTTGTACTCTTACTTTCTCTTTTCCCTGCCCAAACTAGGCATGGGGACTTGGAAGTCACACCAGTTTGCTTCAGGGCCTGGTCCTCATTTCTACCTTCTTTAGGGTGATATTCTAGATCACTGGTTGGCGAATCTTTTTTGTAAAAGACCAAAGAGTAAATATTTTAGGCTTTGTGAGGCACAAATGGTCTTTGTCTCCTTCTCGCCTTCTTCTCTGCCTCCCACTTCCTCCTCCTCCTCCCCCTCCTCCCCCTCTTCCCCTTCCTCCTGTTCTTTCTTCCTCCTTCCTCGTCTTCCTCCTCCTCCTTCTTCTCAAGCCCTTTAAAAATGAAAATATCACTCTTAGCTTCCTGGTTACACAAACACAGGCCATGAGCCAGATTTAACCTGCTGGCCATAGTTTGTCAACCCCTGTTCCTGATTTTTGTCATCCAAAGTATGGTCTATGGACCAGCAGTGTTGGCACCACTTGGGAGCTTGTTAGAAGCAGGATCTCAGGCCCTGCTTTAGAGACTGCAGAATCAGAGTATTCTGCATTTTATTTAGCAAGATCCCCTGGCGAGTCATATGTACATTGAACTTTGAGAAGCACTGCTCTTTAAAAAACACCATCTGTGTGCCAGCAGTGCCCGCCTTTATTTATCCTTTCCTGACTTCAAGAACTCCAGGTTTGTATTGAAATAAATGCCTATTTGACATCTTCATTTTGAGGTCTCATAGGTATCCTATAGATGAAATGGGAGAATCCACTGTGCTAATGTACTTAAAAGCACTTAGCACGTGTTAAGTAGTAGCTGCTACTGTTATTCTGATGTTCTGCATCATATGCTGGGTCTTGTAACCTAAGAGATGAATCTACAAGTTATTATGAAAAGAGAGAGGTATAAAGAAGAGGGTTTGGTCACTGCCTGAATATAAAGGACAGAGATTCTTGAAGGTTGGAGCCATGTCAGACCCATTTCCGCTTCCCAGCAACCAGACCCATATTAGGTGCTCAGTAAGTGACTGCTGAAGAATGAACCCACAAACTGACCCAACTGTGTATTCTTTTTCCTGTGGGCTAGGCATTCCACAGCCACAAGGTGGTAGTGTTTCCAAGGTGTTCCTGCTGCCGGCTTCTCTGGCCTCTGAGATGTCCTAACCAGAGCCTTCTTGGCCCCTGTTTCTTCAGTCTCAGTTTCAGAATCACCAACTCAATGCTGCCCACCCTGAGGACCCTTAAAATATAGTTTCTGTAGCCTCAGCCCTCTGGGCCCCCTGCACAAAAAAATTGCCCCTTTGAATTTTTCTGCTGTGTCTGGCTGCTTCTCCAGACCTCCTTCCCAGAATACTGCTTGCCTAGGGGAGCCCCCTACCTCTCATTTCTGAGCTGGCTGCTGAGCAGAAATCATGTACTCAACTGATTTCTTCTGGTATTTCTCTGGCCACTTCCACATTTCTTTTTTTTTTGTCCTTTTTGAGACCGGCCACACCGCGCTCAGCCAGTGAACGCTGTGAGCGCACCGGTCATCCGGGATCCGAACCAGCGGCGGGAGCGCTCCTGCGCTCCCAGCGCCGCACTCTCCCGAGCGCGCCACGGGCTCGGCCCCACTTCCACATTTCTTCTCTTCAAGTCTGAAGATTTTGCAGTCTCATTCATTTATCCCCTCCAAATTCTTGGCTGATTGCAATACTCCTGTGACTCCTGTGAGCCACTCATGGCCCCTACCCCAATGACATAACGGAGAGAGCATGGTAGCTGGGAGCCAGGTATTCTTAGGTTCTGTCCTGGCACTAACATTCTCTAGTGGTGTGCACTAGGGCAATAGCGTTTTGTTTCTGAGTTTTAGTACAGCACAGGGGTTAAGAGCAAGCTTCAGGTCAGACAGACCTGGGCTGGAATCCTGGCTTTGCCATTTACTAACCTTGGGAAGTTTACTAGACTTGGGAAGTTTCTTTATTCACTTAACAAATGTGAAATGTCTGCTGTGTGCCAGCTACTGTTGAGTACAACAGATATTATCCCTGTCTTTGGAGTTTTAGTGGGGAAGGCAGACAGCAAACAAGGAAACAATTGTCTATGTGGTCATGAGTGGAAGAGGAGTGTTCAGACTTGGAGTCCGGGGGAACCCTCTGCAGCAGACATGATACCCAAGCTGAGACCTGAAGGATGGGGCAAAGAACTGGTGAAAGGTGTGGGGAGAACGTTCTAGGGGCAGAAAGAAGAACAGAAGGGAGGCCGTTATATCAGGAGCGTGGGGTGAGTGGTGGCTTGGGAGTGTGGTACAGATAAAGTTAGGGAAGTAGCATCGGTTATTTTCTCTGTTAGATTAGGTTGGTAACTGAACATACATCAATGTGATGGAGAGGAAGTAGATAAGGAGGTGTTTTACAGCATTTTTTAGCTTCTGCCCACAACGAGAGACACATATTACATTGTGATGTAGTTGCATAAATGAAGATACATGAGTGTAAGTGAAACAGTTTTAAAAAAAAAATTTACTCTTACTTTATGGGATACTCTCTAATATTTTCTGTTCAATTCCAGTCTTGTCTGTTTCCTTTTTTAAAATGCTAGTCTTAACCTCCTAAATTGACTTTATGGCCACTGTCATGGGTTATGACCCATTGTGATAAGGTGTGTAAACCACTTTAGACAGCAGCTGGCATGTGGTATGTATCTGATACGTATTATTATTGTGTTATCTTTTATTATTTTTCCACCTTTAAAATTATATGAGCCTTAAATGGAACAATATGAGTAACATATGGAAAAGTGACTGACCCTGACCATGGTAGGTTTCCTTTCTTCTTCCTGTTGCCATACGGCAAGCGTGAAGAACCTAGTGGGCCAGTCGTCTGGCATCTTAGTGCTTCCTCTGGCCATCCAGGCAGGGCAGAGCCTGCATTTTCTCCTGCTGCTTCAGCTGTCACGCCTGTGGCCTATCAATGGAGCCCTTTCATTGAGATCTCTGCTCCTTTTTACCTGGGGAGGAGATGAGGAGACAGTAGGGAGAGGTATGTGACTCAGAAATGCAGACTGCCTGTAAAAAGGCCAATTGTTTTCCCCAATGTAAGGCAGGGGGTAGAAGCTCAGGTTCAGAAGAGGAGACGGCCTGTATGTGAGGGAGGCCAGGGCAGGGAGCAGAGGGATGGCATCCTGAGAATTGCATCGTTGTCTTTGGGTCACAGAGAATTCCCAGTACTTTAGACATAGGCCACAGTTTTCCGCTCTTCGCAAAAACAAAACCAGGCCTCTGGAGGGAGGGGTAAGCACTAGTTTGGGAGGAATATTTTAAAAGACTAGCCATTTTCCAGAAGAGTTTCCCTGATAGAAAAAACTAGAAACAATCGAATAACAATAGAATAGATAAATAAGCCACGGTATATTCCTATAGTTGGCTACCTCTCTATGGCAGTGAAAATGAACTACAGATGTACACATAAGTGAAGAATGAATCTCAACATCTAGAGAAAGAAAAGCTAGACACAGTACACACAGTGTGATTCCAGTGACGTAAAATTGAAAGACAAGCAGAACTTAGTAATATACTGCTTAGGGATGCATATGTGCATAGGACGGTTAGCTCACTGGTAGAGTGTGGTGCTGAGAATGAGACCATGAAGAAAAAGAAGAAATGATTAACCCCCAAATCAGGAAGGTGATTATCCCTGAAAGGGGCAAGGCAGAAAGAATGGACTTTGTGTCCCATACATTAGGTCTTTTTATTTTATTTAAGTTCTTGAAATGGTATCTGTTTTATAGATATGCACCCTTGTTTTATATGTGCAATGTATTTCCCAATTAAAAGTTAAGAAAAACCGGTAGGTCTTTTGATGGACTAAGAATATACTCCCACAAATTTGAAGGATTCCATCTTCATTCTATTTTTTTTTTTTTGTCTTTTTTTTGTGACTGGTAAGGGGATAGCAACCCTTGGCTTGGTGTCGTCTGCACCACGCTCAGCCAGTGAGCACACAGGCCATCTCTATATAGGATCCGAACCCGTGGCAGGAGCGCTGCTGCGCTCCCAGCGCCACACTCTCCCGGGTGCGCCATGGGGTCGGCCCTCCATCTTCATTCTTAAGGTTGGTTTTTCTTTTTAAAATTTCTTTATTTTTTTCTTTTTCAAGTTTGGTTCTTAGTCACTGTTGCTGAAAGTGAAGGTGTTTGGTTTCAGCCTCCTTCTTCTGGGTTTTGGGCATTAGTGGACTTCTGTTTCTGTGTGCCTCTGCTTCCTTGGAATGGGGGAGTGGCCAGGCCAGACCCTTTTCTCCCATGCAGTGTTGGAGGGCCGTCCAGTAGGATGCCAACCCTGGCAAAATAGGGCAGTGTGGGCAGGTCCTCCAGCCTGGATACTAGGCTCTTTGGGCACCACTCCAACACAGACTGGCACAGGCCTCTCACCCCATCCCCATGGATATCCCTGGCAGTCCCCTCCTTCCCCCTATTGCAGCTGAGCCAAGAGACAAGAGTTCTCTGAACAGTGACCAACAGGGAATGCCTTGCCAGACAGGACTCAGCCCCACAACACCAGAGCAACTTGATCACCTGACATGAGAAATACCACAGGCTTATGGCAAGTGGGTAATACCAGAGAAAGTCACTGAGTTGATGAGACTGAGTTTCTCGGAATGAAAAATGAGAAATCAAATAGTTGGCTAGCATACCTCAGAAGGTTCTTTATCATATGAGATCATAGAGTCATAGTATCTCAGGTGTGAATGGAGATATAATAAGATCTCAGGGTTTTTTGGTAAGTAGCTCTTAACTAAAACTAGTAATCAGAATTGCTTACCAAGCTTTGTCAAATACAGAATCTGGACCTACTGAATGGGAACCTCTAGAGTAGGGCCAGGGCATTTATCAAAGTCATGTAGTCACGTGGTTAAGTAATCAAATAGCACCAAAAAGCTTATAGTGGACAAGAGTAGGCTCTCTACCACTCTTTCCCACCCAGGTCCTGTTTCTCAGAAGCAACCCTATTAAGAACATTTTAGGGGTTAGTGCTTCTGGTGGTTTCCTCTAGACACAACTGAATAATATGCTTATACAACTCTTACTTGATTTATCAAATTTCAACATTTTCACTTCCCTACAGTGAAAGTATACTTCCCTCTTTCTCCCTCCTCTCTGAATTTCTGATCTTAATATTATTGTTTTAATTGCCTTTGAAATTCTAAACAGACTAAAATCTTTAGTTTCTAGTCCATCTACAGTAGGTTTTATTACTGTCAGTTGAGAATATCAGTGTCTTCAGCTTTTCTACCGCCTCTTCTGTCCTTTTATTTCACTTGTCATGGTATGTTCTGTTGCATAACTATAATGAAGTCTTTTATGCTTTTATTTCTATAAGTTGATTCTAAGTTGAAAACCAGTAAACAGTGTTTACATTATTGTGGCCATATAAATATTTGCTACACACTCAAGCGGACTGCTAGAATTTTAGTTTCTTTTCTATCTACCCAGTGTATAATTCCTATGCCACTCAAAGAATGCTAGGTCCAGTGGATTCTCTTTTCTTACATTCCAACAATTCCTCCAAATCATGCTGTTTTTTAGTTTCTTTCATATTTGAACCATTATTTTATCAGCTTTTACTTTTTCATGGAGTTTCTAGTTGCTTCTTATTTCATTGTGATTAAAAGAATAATGTACCTTTACTCTCCGTTCTTGAAATTATCCAACCACTTAGTCTGATAATTCATTACGTGATATCTCCTTCCTTCCTTCCTGGTAACATTGTTTCCAGAAAGCTCTTTACTACTTCTCCAATCTGGACAGGTGATTCTTTAGGCATCCTGTATAGCTCTCAACCTGATACTTCCTTTCACAGCTTCTCTGGATTAGACCCACTGTTTTCTGGATATTATGTCTCTTTCGTGTTTTACTGTCTTGATTAGTTGAAGTATATTCTTAAAGTACTTCCTCAGAAAGAATATGTGGGAGGTAAACTTTGAATCCTTTATTTTGCCCTCACTTTTGACTGATAGTTTAACCGAATACAGAATGTAAATTTATTTTCCCTCAAAACATTAAGGCATTGATCTGTTGACTTCAAGCATCCCTTGTTGCTAAAAAGATATCTGATGCCAGTTTAATTTTCGTTTCTTTGTAGGTAACTTGGGGCTTTTTTGTTTTATACTTTTGCTTTGTTTTACTCTTTGGAAGCATATAATATGTTTTCTTAGTCTGTGGTGTTCTGACATTTTGTAAGGTTTTGTGTAGGCTGGGATGTTTTCTTTCTTGGACCCTTTCAATTCAGAGGCTTGCAACATTCTGCTCTGAACATTTTTTCTGTTTCTTTGGTAGTTTCCTTCCCTCTATTTTCTATTTCTTTCTTTTTTTCTTTTTTTAATTTTAAATTTGTTTGGTTTTTGTTCGTTTGTTTTTTTAGGCTGGCTGGTACAGGGATCAAACCCTGGCCCTGGTGTTATCATCATCTAACCAACTAAGCTAACCAACCAGGCTCCTCTATTTTCTTTATTTCGTCTTGCTGGAAATCCTATTTGCTGTTGGACTTACTAAACTGATCCTGTATGCTTCTCTATTCTGTCACTTTTTCCATCTTTGTCTTTTCTTTCCACAGTCTGATAGATTGTTTTTACTTTGTCTTCCAGGCCTTCTAGTGAAGGTATTAATTTGGCAGTCGTATATTTCATTCTCCTCTCTCTGGTTCCCTGATTATTTTATTCTCATATCTTGCTCTTGTGTTAGGAGGCCAAATTGGGTTGGATCTCTCTGATACACTAATTAGAACTGTTTTTAATATTATCTCCTGACCCTCAAATTATTTCATTTGCTCTGTGACCTGGTTCTGGTTGTTTATCTTGTTTGTTCTTTTTCTTTTTCTTTTTTTTTTTTTTTTAAAAGATGACTGGTAAGGGGATCTTAACCCTTGACTTGGTGTTGTCAGCACCACGCTCAGCCAGCGAGCGAACCGGCCATCCCTACGTGGGATCCGAACCCGGGGCCTTGGTGTTATCAGCACCGCACTCTCCCGAGTGAGCCACGGGCCGGCCCTTGTTTGTTCTTTTTCATAGTGCTGATTCACATTAGCTTATTCATGTTTAAAAATGAAGTACCAGGGCTGGCTGGTTAGCTCAGTTGGTTAGAGCATGATGTTATAACACCAGGGTCAAGGTTTGGATCCCTGTACCAGCCAACCACCAAAAAAAGTAAGTAAATAAAAAAAAAAAATGAAGTGCCAAGCTGATATTCTAGCAAACTGATATGAGTTTCGTGTACTATCACATTGGTAAGTCTGTTCCCACCATAGACCTCTCTCCTAAATGGGT
>NW_007732729.1:0-2912 GCF_000696425.1 Galeopterus variegatus
GGACCCAGAAGAGAAAAGCGCCATGGTTTAGGGAGTGCCTCCTTTGGGGTCTTCTATGGGGCCTTACAATTAGTCAATCTTTTCTCTTACATTTTAAAATAAGGGGGCTGGCTGGTTAAGTCAGATGGTTAGAGCAAAGCCTTGTAACACCAAGGTCACAGGTTCAGATCTCCAAATTGGCCAGTTGCTAAAAAAATAAAATAAAATAAAAATAAAAATAAAAACATAATTAGTATTGTTGATTATATTTTTCATATATTTATTCCAATATCAAAGATTTATTCCATTCCTTATGAAGTCTATAGTCCTTGGGAGCTATGTTTTTCTTTGACATTTGCAGAAATAATCTGAAGCTTAGGAAAAAAATATCTTCCTCAAGATAAGATTACAATTTATCTACTTTGGCTGCAGAGGAGCACATTCAATCTGAGAACACCTTAAAACAAATTCAAACTTTCAAGTTCCCTGATTACCCAAATAATTCAAAGCTGGGTTCTAAATCTGTGTGAAGAGTGGTTTGCTTCTAGTTCTCCCTCATCCTGAGGGTGAATCCATTTAGGGTTCCAACTTTGAATTTTGCTTCTTTTGCCTAACAAAGCTATCAAAAAGCAAGCTCTTATCTTCCCCAAATGGTGAATGCCCTCAGAGCAGAAAAGGTTTGGCTGCCTGATTTTATCTCTGGGTTCTGATTGTACAGAGATTTTGTTCTGGTAATTCTTTAGCATCTTGACAGCTTTCTAAATCCTTCTATGAAAGCATTTATTTTTTTAAATGTATTTTCCTGTTTTTTTCTTTTTTTGTTTTGTTTTTTTTATATTACGATGCCCTAAGTGAAAAAGTTAATCTGAATAATGTAGGACAAAGGTCCTTAAACTTTTTCTGGAAAGAGCCAGACAGTAAATACTTCGTACTTCACATGCCATTAAGGGCTCTGTCACAACTCTTCTATTGTAGCCATAAGTAATATTTAAATACTAGGACACAGCTATATTCTAAAAAAACTTTATTTAAAAAAACAGGCAGTGGCCCAATTTGGCTCAAAGACCGGTTTTCTGACTCCTGATCTAATATAACTTCAATAGAAACAGAAAGCCTACACTAACTTCCCCCCTTACTATTATGACAATAGTATTTATTTATTCATGTACATTTTATGTAAATGTTTATGTACAATACTAAATATACTCCAAAATATTTTTAGAAGCCAAATAATATTTCTTCAGACAAATGTGCCATAATTTGACAGTATCCACATTTTTTAACATTCTAATTGTTTCTAATTATATCCATTATTGAAAATGTTGGAATAAATATCCTGTACATTAGTAGCTCACCAAATCTTTGATCATTGCTTTAGGTTACTTTTTTGTCTTTTTCTGATTGAAATTATTTGTCAATTTATCTGAGCAATTTCAAGATTGTTGATATATATTGTCAAGCTGCTTACAAGTAAAATTATAGTTATTTATACTTCTAATTTCATTTAATAATATTTTTATCACCTCATTTTCTGCAAAATTGAGTAACATTTCTTTACATTTTTTAATCATTGAAATTGCTCTAAAAATATCATTTGCATTTAATTTTCTTGTCTTTGATTATTAGTAATGGTCATGTTATTGGTCATTCTTAAGTAAATGATCTACCATACGCTAACATTTTTCTTTTGGTAGTTTTAGTTCCCTCGATACTTCAAGAAGTGCTTTTGTATTGAAATTAATTTTTCAGTCGTTGCCTTTAATTTTGCATATACTATTTTTTTAAAAAAATAAATTTTATGTTTAAAATATTCTAATGCAAATGCTATTTTTGTAATTTGCTCTGTTCTTGATATTTATTCATAGTGTTTTGAATAGATTAATAAAATAAACAAACATGATTATAGATAGATGGCACAAAAATAATAGTGGGTTAAAAAATGACAGCATCAGATATAGCAAGTAATTAAAGAAATTATAAGAGAATTAAGTAGATACATGTTTTCTCTTAAATTTTTTAAAACTTAACTCTTTAATGTAGCTGGGATTTGTGTGCATGTGTCTGTGTGTGTCTGTAAATAAAGTGAGGATTAAACTGTCTTCCATTTCATCCATAGAGGTTTGTAATTGCAAGACTGCCAGAGTAGGTTTCAATTTGAGATTGTCAATCAAATTTACACAATATAGTAGATTTAGCCATTGTTAAGATTACTTAGCTTCAAGAAACTTGATATGATAAAGAGTAACACAGGATGCACAACAATACCTTGGTGGAGACTTCAAGCACTCAGGTGCAGCTTCTGATGTCTCACCTTCCCCATGAGGTATTTTTGTACATGAGGGATGAATGTTGATGCAAATATCCATGCAGAGCAACTACAGGCTTAGAAATCCTCAGCTTAAACACATTAGTTGTCACCTAGAATGTGGTGAGTGATTTGTGCTCTTGTTATTATTGTTTGTTTGTTTTTTTAGTTTCTTTAGATTTAGGTTTTTTCCTAGTTCTTTGAGTTAGAAATTTAGATAATTGATTTTCAGCTGTTTTTATTTCTAATGCATTAAAACTATAATTTCCCCCTAATCATTGCTTCACCAGCAGCCTCCAAATTTTGACATATATCATATTTCCTTTGCTGTTTAGTTCAACATTAATTAAGTCATTTCAATTTATATTGTGATTTCTTCTTTAACCCATAAGTTATTTAAAAGTATTTCTTAACATCAAAATTTTTTAGAATTTTTCAGTTATTTTCTGTTTGCAATGTCTAGTGGTCAGTGAGTATACGTAGAGTGATTTTAATCCTTTGAAATGTATAGGGACTTGCTTTATGGTTTATTTTGATGAATGTTCTATGTACATACATGTTCATACATAAAATATACATTTTGGGATGATTATGTATCTTGCAGTCATTGAAGGCTATGTTTTGTAAA
>NW_007732729.1:3409-16787 GCF_000696425.1 Galeopterus variegatus
TTGCTTTATGGTTTATTTTGATGAATGTTCTATGTACATACATGTTCATACATAAAATATACATTTTGGGATGATTATGTATCTTGCAGTCATTGAAGGCTATGTTTTGTAAATGTAAAAAAGCTCAATTTGGTTAATAATGTTTTTCATCTTGTGTATATTCTTATTTTTCATTTTCCTTGTTTGTCAGAGACAGGGAGAGGTGTGCTTAAATCTCTCACTATGATGTATTTGTTTGCTTATCTTCCTAATTCTGTTATATTTTGAACATATATTAATAGTCTATGCACAGTGGCATGCTGGTAAATGTATAACACCCAACTATTCCTGCCACCCCTCAAAAAAGGAAAGGCAAAACCCTTGATTTGTGGAATTTGCTGATTTCCATGATGTAAATCCTCACAATATGGTTAATTTCAAGTTACCAACATGACATTAGTGAACACAAGAGGCATGTATAATTGGCTCCTGTGAGTCAGTATGAGCCAGCTCCAGTGAACACTGTTCAACACATTTAGCATTAGTACATCTGTCTGTTCAAGTAACTTCTTTATGTTATCAAATGACTTTCTTCTTATCTGGCAATCCTTACTACTTTAAATTTTTTGTCTAATATTAGCATAACACCATTCTTCTTCTCATTAATGTTTTCATTGTATATTAGTTTTTATCATTTACTTTTGACCTGTATGTCCAATTTTATAAAAAGTAATCATCATATACTTGGGTTTTCTTTTTTTTTTTTATCCAGTCATACAGTCTTTGTATTTTAAGTGGAGAGGTGAATCTATTTGTATTTAATGTAATTGCTGATACAGTTAAGTCTAACATCTTGCTATTTTCTGGTCTCATTTCTTCTGTGTTCTTTTGTTACTCCTTTCCTGCCTTGTTTTACATTAATTAAATATTCTTTACTATTTTACTATTAGTTTATTATATATCTATATATCAATATTATTGTTTTAGTGATAACCTTAGCAATTAAAAAAAGCATATTTAAATTTTTACAGTCTACCCTAAATTAATAACTTTACCACATCTTAAACTATGCTAAAACATCACAATTTAATTCCTCTTGCTTATTCCTGACATTTTTGCTATTATTGTTACATGTTTTACTCTTGAATTTGTTGTAAACACTACAAAACATGGTTATTATTGATTAAATATTAAATGTTCTCTTTTTAATGTGGTAAGACATACATAGCTTAATATTTATAATTATTGATTTAGACTATTTTTCCATAGTCTTTTAATTTATCCACATATTTATTTTTTTCACTTCTGCTCATTTCTTATGGGCTTCTCTGCTTATATTTGGGATCAGTTTTCTTTATCCCAGGGAAGTTTCTTCAGTATTTTTTAATAGTGTGAGTCTCCTATTGTTGAATTCTCTCAGCTTTTGTTTATTTGAGAGTGTGTTTTTATTCTCATTCATTTTTGGAGTATATTTTCACCAGATCTAGAGTTTTCTGTTGACATTTTATTTTCACACTCTAAAAATGTCAAGACATTGTTTTGTGGCTTCAGTATTTACAGTTATAGACTTAGCTGTTATCTTTACTGTTCTCCTGAAAGAAATGTTTTCTGTTTGCTTTTAAGATTTAACATTTATCTTTGGTTTTCAGCAGAGCCTTAGTATAGTTTTTTTTGTATATTCCCTTTTGGGAGTTTGCTAAGATTTTGAAGAGTTGATTTCTTTTATCAATTTTGAAAACCTTTGAGCTTTTATTCCTTCAAATGTTGCTTCTGTGCATTCTCTCCTCTTCTTTTGAATCTCCAATTAGACATACATTGTATAAGTTGGCTCTGCACCACACACTTATTATACTCTGTTTTGTTTGTTGTTATTTATGCACTTTTGTCTCTCTATAGTTTACTTTAGATTTTTCTACATAAAATTTTCTTCAATTTTAATAAGTTTGTGGAGGTGAGCTAAGACCCTCATGGCACCAGGGCTCAGTCTAAGGCCCGGGAGGGAAGGGAAGTGTGCACAGCCCAGCAGCCATCATGGTGAGCTGAGAACCATGTGGCACTGGGGCACAGTCTAAGGCCAGGAGGGAAGCCCCCACAGCCCAGCAGAAAGCCGAGGTGAGCCAAGACTCTCATAGTACCAGGGCTCAGTCTAAGGCCCTGGGGGGAAGGGAAGCACACACAGCCTAGCAGGTGCTGAAGTGAGTTGAGACCTGCACAGCACCAGGGGCTCAGTCTATGGCCACACCTTCAGTCACCACAAGAACTATTCACCACCACAGTAGCAGCCATAGCAAATCTACCACTCACTTGAATACATTGATATAAGAAGAGTCACCAGAAGAGCCTGCGGATAGAGGAGGAAATCTTTATCCTTATAGCCAACCCCAGAGTAGCAGAAGAAGCAAGACCTCTACCAGATGACCAAATATCAATGAAAAAAATACAAGAACTACAAAGAAAGAAGAAGATATGACACCACCAAAGGAATACAGTAATGCTCAAATTCTAACAGGGAATCCTTGAAATGTCTGAAAGGGAATTCTGAGCTATGATCTTAAGAAAGCTCAAAGAAATAAAAGAAGACTCAGTTTTAGAACACAAGGGAACAGGAAAAAATACCTGAAATATGAAGGAAGAAATTTTCAAAGAGATAAATACCTTAAAAAAGAGTTTAGCAGGACTCCTAGAAATGAAAGATTCACTCAGTGAAATAAAAAACACAACTGAGAGTTTGAGTAGCAGACTAGAGCAAGCAGAAGAAAAAATTTCAGATCTTGAAGATGGTGTTTTCAAAATAACACAGGCAGACAAAAAAAAAAAAAAAGGAAAACATTAAAAATAATGAAGAAAATCTATGAGCGATAGCAGACAACCTCAAGTACTCTAACATCCAAATTGTGGATATTCCAGAAGGGGGCAGAGGGAGGAAGGAAAAGACATTGAAAACCTATTCAAGGAAATAATAACAGAAAACTTCCCAGGTGTAGGGAGAGATGCAGACCTTCAGATCCAGGAAGCTCAAAGATCCCCAAAAAGATTCAATCCAAAAAAATCCTCTCCAAGACACATTATAGTCAAATTTGCAAAGCTCAAAGACAAAGAGAGAATTCTAAAAGCAGCAAAAGTAACAAGTCATCTATAAGGGAACCCCCATCACACTAAAATCAGACTTTTTGACTGAAACCCTACAGGCCAGAAGAAAGTGGAATGATATATTCAAAACACTAAAAGAAAAAAATTGCCAGTCAAGAATTCTTTATCCAGCAAGGCTCTCCTTCAGAAATGAGGGAGAAATAGTGTATTTCCCAGACAAACAAATATTGTGGGAGTTAACCCCCACACAACAAGCCCTGAAAGAAATTCTCAAAGGAGTCCTGCATCTGGAATTTGAATAATGATGATCACTATTACAGATACACAAAAAGAACAATACCTGCCATTTAAACAAAAATGCCAGTGAGAAAGAGTAAGCTAAATCATGCAACCTCAAATTTCCAACTAACATTAAAGAAGAGAAATAAAAGTGGAAGTAATGTCTAAAAGATAATTAAAACATCTAAATGAAAAGCAATTAAATGACAAAAATTGAACAACACCTGTTAATAAACTACTCTAAATATGAATGGATTAAACTCCCCATCCAAAAGGCACAGATTGACTGATTGGATTAAAAAGCTAGGCCCAAGTATATCCTGTCTTCAAGAGACACACCTTACCTGTAGAGAGACACACAGACTAAAAGTGAAGGGATGGAAAAAGATGCAAATGGAAACCAAAAATGAGCAGGAGTAGCTATTCTTATATCAGATAAAAGAGACTTTAAACCAAAAAAATATAAAAACAGACAAAGAAGGCCACTGTATAATGATAAAAGGATCTATCCAGCCAGAAGACATAACAATCATAAACATATATGCACCCAATACTGGAGCATCCAGATATATAAAGCAAAAACTCTTAGACCTAAAGAAAGAAATAGGCCCTAATACATTAATAGTGGGTGACCAGAACTCCACTCTCTCAGTATGACAGATCTTCCATGTAAAAAATCAACAAAGAGACACAGGACTTAAACTAGACCTTAGACCAGCTGGACCTGGCAGATATATACTGAACATTTCACCCCCAAATTAAAGAATATACTTTCTTCTCAACAGCACATGGAACATTCTCCAGGATAGAATAGATACTGAGTCACAAATCTAATCTAAGCAAATTTTAAAAAATCAAAATCATTCCAAGTATCTTTTCAGAACACAATGGTCTAAAGCTGGAAATCAATAAAAAACAAAACCCTTGAAACTGTACAAATACATGGAAACTAAACAATAGGCCCCTGAATGATCTACTGGTCCAAGAAGAAATTAAACAGGAAATCAAAAAATTTCTTTGAACTATTGAAAATAAAGATATATCATACTAAAACCTGTGGGATAATGCAAAAGCAGTACTAAGAGGCAAATTTATTGCAATAAATACTTACATCAAAAGAATGGAAAACATTCCATTCAAAACAACCTAACATCATGCCTCAAAGTACTTGAAAAACAACAATCCACTCCTGAAGGTAGTAGACAGAAAGAAATAATTAAGATCAGAGCAGATGTAAATTAAATCGAGACTCAAAAAGTGTTAAAAAAATATCAAAGAAACAAAAAGTTGGTTTTATGAGAGGATAAATAAAATAGACAAACCATTAGCTAGTTAACAAAAAAAGAAAAAACCCAAATAGCAAAAATCAGAAATGAAAAAGGAGACATTACAACTGATACCACAGAAATATGAAGAATCATTACAAACTATTATAAAAAACTGTGTGACAACAAATATGAAAATGTGGGAGATATGGATAAATTTATGGATACATACAAACTACCCAGACTAAATCAAGAAAAGGTAGAAAACCTGAACAGACCAATAACAAGCAATGAGATTGAAGTGGTAATCAGCAATATTCCAACAAAGAAAAGCTCAGGTCTGGATGGCTTTACGGCTGAATTTTATCAAACCTTTAAAGTGGAATTAATGCCAATTCTTTTCAAACTATTCCAAAATATTGAAACAGAAGCTATTCTCCCAAACACATTCTTTGAGGCCAACATAACTCTGATACCAAAACCAGATAAAGACACACACACACACACACACACACACACACACACACACACACACAAACAAAGAAAATTACTGGCCCATATACTTGATGAACATAGATGCAAAAATCCTCAATGAAATATTAGCAATCAGAATACAGCAACACAGTAAAAAAATTATACACTGTGATCAAGTGGGATTCACCCCAGTGATGCAAGGATGGTTCAACATATGGTAGTCAATTAATGTGATACATCACATCAGTAAACTCAAGGACAAAAACCATTTGATTATCTCAATAGATGCTGAAAAAGTGTTTGACAAAATTCAACATCCCATCATGATAAAGACTCTCAACAAATTAGGTATAGAAGGGAAGTATCTCAACACAATAAAAGCTATCTGTGACGAGCCCACCACCAGTATCATTCTGAATGGGAAAAAACTGAAGTCTTTTCCCTTAAGAACAGGAACAAGAAAAGGATGGCCACTCTCACCACTTCTATTTAACATAGTACTGGGGATACTAGCCAGAGCAATCAGGCAAGAAAAAGAAATAAAGGGCATCTAGATTGGAAAAATGAAGTCAAACTGTCCCTATTTGCAGATGACAGGATACTATATAGAGAAAAACCTAAATACTCTATCAAAAAACTCCTATAGCTGGTTAATAAATTCGTTAATGTTTCAGGATACAAAATAAATGCCCCCAAATCAGTTGCACTTATATTCTCCAATAATGAGCTAACAGAAATAGAAATCAAGAAAGTAAGCTCATTTATAATAGTTGCCAAAAAAGTAAAACATCTAGGTATCAATTTAACCAAGGTGGTGAAAGATCTCTGCTATGAGAACTACAAAACACTACTGAAAGAAATTAAAGAGGACATAAAAAAGATGATAAGATCTACCATGATCTTGGCTTGGAAGAATTAACAGTTGGCAAAGAAAACCAGGTAAGAAATGGCCAGAAACCATATATTTGCATACAACAAGCTCTTCCACTTAGATTTAGTTCATTTAATCCTTTTTATCCCGCAACTTGCCTTTCAACGCAAGCACACAAACATACAATTTGTTGCTGTTTTCCAGTTTGCAGTAGAGACACTGTTCTGTTCCATCCTGTTCTAACCTATTTGAAATGTTTCCATATAATTTTGTATCATCTTACCATGCTTTATTTTTATAAATAGAATTTATCTACCTAACTCTACTACTTGAGTTACTAACCATTAGTATGGCCTCTTCAATAGAATGTGCTGGGAAAATTGGACATCCATATGCAGAAAGATGAAATTGGACCTGTACCTCCCATCGTACACTGAAATCAACTCAAAATGGATTTAAGATGTAAATATAAGACACAAAACCATACCATTAGGAAAAGAAAACATAGGGGAAACACTCCAGGAAGTGAGACTGGGCAGACTTTATGAATAAGACCTCAAAACAACAAACAACAAAAGAAAAAAATAAACAAATGGGAACATATCAAATTAAAAAGCTTCTGCACAGCAAAGAAAACAATCAGCAGGGCAGAAAGACAACCTATGGCATGGAAGAAAATATTTACAAACTATATATCCAACAGGTGATTAATATCCAGAATTTATAAGGAACTCAAACAATTATACAACAAAAACCCCCAAATAATCCACTTAAAAAATGGGCAAATGAGCTGAATAGACATTTCCTAAGGAAGACATACAAATGGCCAACAGGTACTTGAAAAAATGCTCAATATCACTAATCGTTAGGGAAATGAAAGTCAAAACCACATTGAGATATCATCTCACCCCTGTTGGAATGGCCATTATTAAAAAGACCAAGAATAACAAATGCTGGCAAGGATGCAGGGAAAGAGGAATTCTTCTATACTGTTGGTGGGACTATAAATTAGTACAGACATTATAGAAAATACTATAGAGGTTTCTCAAACAAATACAGGTAGAGGTACCACATAATCCAGTGATCCAGCCATCCAACTACTGTATATATACCCAAAGGAATAGAAAACATTATGTTGAAGGGACACCTGCACTCCAATATTCATTGTAGCTGTATTTACAATAGCCCAAAATGGAACCAATCTAAATGTCCATTGACAGATGGCTGGATAAAGAAAATGTGGAATGCTACTCAGCCAGAAAAAGAGAATGAAATTCTGCTATTTGCAGCAACATGGATGAGCCTGGAGAAAATTATGTTAAGTGAAATAAACCAGACACAGAAAGAGAATTACTGCATGTTCTCACTCGTAACTGGGTGCTAAGAAAGAAGGAAGGAAACAAAGAAAGAAAGTAGGAAAGAAAGAAAAGACCACAATAACGTGCTGAACTTTCAGAAGGAGAGAACAAACCTAAGGATACTAGAGATGAAGGGGGAGGAAGGGGAGGGAGTTGGGGAGTGATATTTTGGATAAAGGGCATAAAGAGAAATTACAATTTGTGATAATGAATATGTTAATAAAAAAACAAATATGGCAAATCTTCTAGTGAGGATACCAGGTGGGTATTTGAAGCAGTCCCTTTTGCTTTTGGGGACTTTTTCTATGAGACTATGGAAAATTTTAGTCTGTCCTTAAGAAGCTACTTAGGCTCCAGCTGAGCACCCTGATTCTGCAAAGTTTTAAAATTTTCAAGTTCGACACAACTTCCAAACGTTGGTCTAGTTCTTCCTTTCCTCATTACCTTTCCTCCATTCAAGGAAAGCTTGATCTTTAATCCATATCCTGAGTTGGCAAAGAAAACCAGGTAAGAAATGGCCAGAAACCATATATTTGCATACAACAAGCTCTTCCACTTAGATTTAGTTCATTTAATCCTTTTTATCCCGCAACTTGCCTTTCAACGCAAGCACACAAACATACAATTTGTTGCTGTTTTCCAGTTTGCAGTAGAGACACTGTTCTGTTCCATCCTGTTCTAACCTATTTGAAATGTTTCCATATAATTTTGTATCATCTTACCATGCTTTATTTTTATAAATAGAATTTATCTACCTAACTCTACTACTTGAGTTACTAACCATTAGTAACTAACTTTTCTATCACACAGTAAAAACGCCTTAAGGATGGGCATTTTGTTTTTTTCATTGTTTTTTCTTCAGAACTTAGAATAGTGCCCAATAAATGTTTCCTCAAGTAATGAAAGGATAGTAGAATGCTGTTCAGCAATTTTATTATATTATTGACAATAATTATAATGTTATTATTGTTATAATATAAGAATTATTATATTATTAAGAATAATATAAAGTGCATCTACTCATCTGGAAAGTTGTTTAGGTTATTTTTACATAGTGGACATTCATACAAAATTATTTGGTTTGATTTTTGTAAGCTGAAATATATATTATATATACATTAAGATATATTTTGGATAGACTATAACTATATAGGTGCTTTTAAAAGCAAAAATAACCTAAATATACTGTATATTTGAATAGATAATTTAAGCAGTTATTTTGTTTTTATTGTTTGTAGACTGTAAAGGACCTCCTCCAAGAAAAAGTACAGAAATTCTCACAGGTTCCTGGCAGGACCAAACATATCCAGAGGGCACTCAGGCTACCTATAAATGCCGCCCTGGATATAGAACACTTGGAATTATTTTAATGGTATGCAGGAATGGAGAATGGGTGGCTCTTCATCCATCAAGGATATGTCAGAGTAAGTACTTCATAAGTTTGTGAAATTTATAAAAAATTTTATTGTGAAAATACTTAATTTTGATATCATAGCAATACTGGCTGAATTATATCACTATCATCATTTCAATGCAAAACAGTGCATCATCATTTTTAAAAAGGTGTCATAATCCTCCAAAATTCCAAAATCAAGCATACAGATAAGTTCAATTATAAAATAATAGGTTTGCCATTCTCAATTTTCCTTATATTCAACACTGTCTTTGAATACAACATCCAATTGTTCCCCAACTCCTACATAAAGTACGTTTGCTGTATTAACTGTGTTATACTACAACTAACATTATATCTTTATTTTTTTTACTTTAGAAAAGCCCTGCGGACATCCTGGAGATACTCCCTTTGGATCCTTTAAGCTCACAGAAGGAGATAAGTTTGAATATGGTGCAAAGGTTGTTTATACATGTGAAGAAGGGTAGGTAGTCAATATAAAAAGAGGTTTATAATTGATATCATAAACAGGAACTGCACTAATTTGTATTTTTATTGTATAAAGTTACTATATTTCTTATAAACATTTTTATAGGTAATATACAAGTAAACTGAAAAATTAACTATGCTGGAAATAATTATATTTGGATATCATATTCTCTCCATAGCATTAATAAATGAAAATGAATTATAATTACCCTGATCTAGTGTAGTTATGGGAGGATGAAAAACAGTATGTACTTGAATACGTGTGCACCCAGCAAATCTTCAGTACGTCCTCTTATGTGCAGAGTATTTCGAAGTACAATGTGTTAGCGACAATGGGAATTATGACAAAATTATATGGTAACTATTCAGACAAAACTTTATAAAATTTAAGGGAAGCAAGGTTTTACTTGCTTATAAGTTTTATTTGTAATTGCTATTCCTTAAGATTATGTGGTCAGCAAATTATTTTTAGCACATGGACCAAAAATGCTACTCTTTCAGAATTAGACTGTGTGCCTTCGGACTAACCACTGGGTTCTCACGACTAATGTCATCACTGAACCTCCTGAGTGTTCGTTCTTTCCTCTTATTCCCTACAAGGTCAAAACATTATATTTAAGGAAGTTTCACACATAGGAAAACCAGGATCAGATCACTAGAATTTTATTCTACATAAATATAAGTACAATCCAGAGATTACGAATGGAATCTGATGATGATGATGATTATTTTTTGATTTGAGGCAATAAAACTATACTACTTTAAAGCTCGGGCTCTGGACCAAGCATGCCTTTAGAAACTCTGTCACTTACTATCTCTGTCTATTTTCAAAAATCTCTCTTCACTCCCATATCTTCAGTTACAAAAGCAGAAACATATCAGGTGAGTTGTGGGGTTGGTGGGAGAAATAAATAAGAAACGCACTTGAAGCCCTTGGAAGAAATCCTGGGACACTGTAGACACCTAATAAGTATTAGTTCTTAGGAATTTAGTCTCTCCTTGGCCACTAACTGAGGGAGCTTTTTCAAACGCGTTTATAGCCCAACCTTCAGTCATTACTACTGATCTTATCTCACATAACCAAATAGGTGACAATTATCTTGACCTAAACTTTCCAGTCTCCCCACTTTAACTTCCTGGCAAAGGGGATCAAAACTCATAGACTTCTGCTTGATTCTCTAAATCTCGGCTATTCATATTATTTATAATTTTGGAAAGAAATTAGCTGCACACTTGCCTCTGACTCTGGCTGTGCTCAACTTCTCTCTCCCTGTTCATCTCGTGTGTCTCGTGGGTAAACTCTGTTGTGGCCCCTCCATGAAAGCAACTGTCTCCTACCACTCAACTGAGTTAGGTATTTGTCAGTGAAATATAGTCCTCAGATCATCTCAGATCAGCAAACACAAGTATTTTATGCTATTTTAAAATTTTATTGAGGGAGGCTTTTACCTGTCTGAGGGAATGTAAATCTTTTGACCCAGTTATGGAATCTGATGGTAGCATAGGTTTAATACACCCATGGTTTCTGCCAGTCAATTTACCCTTTTCGAATCCCTCTCCCCGTCCAGTATTCCTCTGCTGAATATCTCTTTAGTTGAATATCAGCCAATTAACAGGATATTCAATGTGGACATCCAGTTTTATTATGCTGTGGGTAAGTGGTTTTGAGAACATGCTCTACCGAAAGTTCCTCCAGCATTTGGCTTGTCTGGTTTGCAGAGACGCGAGCCATTGCTTTTCCACAACCACGGACTCTCTCTCTCGCCTCCCTCTCCTCATGTATCCAGGCCCTGGAAGGCTTTGTGGAGAATTTTGCCAAATATCTGAAAGAACTTTGTAGAATGGATGAATCTTTGATATAAATGGAAAAATTTGAACAGGACTTCTGCTTTCTTTGTTGGAAGGGGGTACATCATGCCTAATAGAGGAGCTAGAGAACTAGCTTAACGACAATCTTTTTTTCTTCTCTCTCTACATCACAGAGGCATGCAGTCAATGCCGGAGTTCTTGCTCTGTGACTAACATTTAGTCTACTGAAACGTTTTCTTCCCTTAGAGGATGAAGAATAAATCAACAACAATAAAAGACAAAACATTTTTTGAAGGAGAATGTTTTACTCGTGTAATAACTAGAACAATTCTTATTTGCAGATAAGGGAAACTAATTAGAAGTTGATAAAAGGCCCTTTCTAAGAAATGTCTCTCTTGTGGTTATCAAAACATCTTCCCACTATTTATTTTTAGAGAAAAAACATTTGTCCTGTATCATCCATTGTAATATTGAACCCTCTGGCAGTGATTTCACATGTTGCACCTGCCCCTGGGAACTTACATTGGCATAGAGCATTTTGGATTCAAGGGGAAGGCTCGATTGGTTACTATCATTACATAAGCCCAACGTTGGATGGGTTGAGCCCACTCTGGAAGTATCCTTGGTTAAGTAGAAAGACAGAAGTGTCCAGAAAATATCAGAACTGTGGAGGGCAATAATACAGATATGGCCTGAGACTGAGGAAGGGAGGAACATATGATTAGCTGGTGGTTATTATCCCGTTTCAGCTTTTGTTTTGGTGATAGTTCATAGAGCTTATTATATTATTGAATGTAACTAATTAAGTGACAATAAAAAGTGAATATTGTGAATGAAATAATAATGTGTTTGCCATGAACTAAGGATTAGGATTATTCCAAGCCCATGCACATGTAGAGGTCCTACAGGTCAGAAAGAAAGGAAGAGAGAGAGAGAGAGACGGACAGAGAGACAGAGAGACAGAGAGAGACAGACAGACAGAGACAGAGACAGAAAGACAGACAGAGAGACAGAGAGAGAGACAGAGAGAGAGAGACAGACAGAGAGAGAGACACAGAGAGAGAGAGATTCAAGAAATCTAAAAGAGGAAGGAAGGGAGAGAGAGAGGGAAGGAGGGAAAAAGGAAGGAAAGGAAGGAAGGAAGGAAGGAAAAATGAGACAAAGAAAGAAAAATATAAGAAATCTAAGCAAGAGAGGAAGGGAGGGAGGGAGGGAGGAAGAAAGGAAAAACAAGAAGAAAGAAAAACAAGAAAAAAAGGGGGGGGGGAGAAGGAAAAATGCATATGTTGTTAATTTTCCCTGAAATGGAATTTGCAGACGTTCAGAATGGTTCTAAGCTTGAAATTGTATATAAACACACATTACCTCACCGCTATGTTACTTTTGGGTTTTCAGATATCAAATGCTGGGTAGTATCAATTTCCGTGAATGTGAACCAGACGGATGGACCAATGACATTCCCATATGTGAAGGTAGACGTAAAGTTAATTCACAAGTATATTGCAACATCTGAAATGTTTAATATTTCTCAAAATGTCTTTTATTAAAATATACTTAAAATCTCTATTTAAATATTCTTATTCAAAATATATTTATGGTTTCTAGTATATTGCAGATTGGGTATCTATCTCGTCATTATTATGACACTGTTTTGTGTTTCAATAAGCAAATATGAACACGGCCTGATTTGATCTAGTAAAGTATTAGACATTAGAAAATCTGAAATACATTGTTCTTGCCTTTTGGATTCTAACAACTAGAAATACATGTATCACTAGCTAAATAAAGATCAGAATTTTGGCTTTATTAATGGTGAGGCACTCATTCAATAACCAGCCGATGCCGGGGTCTACGGTCAGAGCTGAAGTGCAGGGTGGGATTAGTCATCTCTCCTCCAGTCTCCACCGAGGGAAGTTCTCCTGCAGCGTCTTAGTTTTACTGAAAAGAGACAGGGAGGAAGGGGGAGCTCTGCTATTTCTTACCAGTCTGCAAAGCAAACAGTGAGAATGAGAAAATATAGAATACTGTTCCCGAGGTCTCAGCTAATGATCTAAAATTCTAGTCATCATGGAAATGAAAGAGATCAATCAGAACAGTATTTCCTAATTCCACAGTGAGCGGAGAGAGACAGAGAAGAAATGTGATAATTACCCGAAAATCCTGTCAACGAAAGAGGAGAATGGAAGATTTTTTTCACCTATAGAAATGAGAGGAATGGCATAAATGTTGTAGGGAACATCTATTTTGAAATCACACGGGATGCTTGTTAAAACTAAAATTCTTCATGACTAAAAAATGCCCAATGGGGCTGGCCCGGTGGCGCACTGCTACAGTGTGCTGCTTGGGAGCGCAGTGGCACTCCCGCCGAGGG
>NW_007732729.1:17366-19048 GCF_000696425.1 Galeopterus variegatus
ATGAAAAAAGACAAAAAAAAAAAAATTAAAAAAAAAAAAATGCCCAATGAATCAGCGTCTTTGGAGTAAGAGGGCAGGGAAATAGCCCTATAACTTCCATTTTTAACCAGCACCTGTGGTCATTCTACAGTAAAATAAAGTTTGAGTACCATAATCTTGGAGAAATTAGAAAATATTAAGTAAAACCAACAGAAAGAAGTACTCGAATTATTTTGAACACTGATGTGGAGAAGAGGAAGGAAAATTAAAGACAATGTCTCTATTGAAGTCGATATTATCATAAAGTTATTTTTTACATCATTTAAGAATGCAGTTATATTGTCGTGGGGCATAAATGGAAATTTTGTATATAATTATCACAAGCTTCATATTTTTAATTATTTAAGAGACATTTGATTGCTACTACAAAGATTCAAACTAACATTCAAAGTAGTAATTTTCTTTGTTCACTGTCATAGAAAAATGTCAGAGATAAACTGACTTCTTTTGCTACTTAGCAGCATTTATCTCTTGTAAAGAGGCATATCAGACGCTTCTAAAAAGATTTAAGTCATTTCTTCCAATCTTATCTTGGTGATGATCTTATGCATACACACAAATATTTTTAATGAAAAAGTTTTCAAATTCTACTGGAAAAATTTCTATTTATTTTTCAGTTGTTAAGTGTTTACCGGTGAAAGAACCAGAGAATGGGAGAATTGCCCTTGGCTCATTGGAACCAGACAGGGAATCTTTTTATGCACAAGTGGTACAGTTTGAGTGTAATCCAGGCTTCAAGCTTGATGGCCATAAAGAAATACATTGCTCAGAAAATGGAATGTGGAGTGAAGAAACACCAAAATGTGTGGGTAAGATACGCTTACTGTTTGTTGGATTGTTTGAATGTCTTTAGTTTTTCTTATGAAAATATGCATTTCAAAACATAGTCCATTCTAAAGAATAGAAATAATACTAATAATAGCCAATTTTTTGAGCACTTACTATTCCTTGTAATTGATCTAAGTTCATTGCATACATCATCTCATTTTACCTTCAAACAATTCTATGATTTATGTGCTCTTATCACCTCTATTTTATAATTGAAGAAACTGTGGTATAAAGGAGTTAAATCACATGCCCTAGATTACCACAACATAAACAATTAAGATTCAAACCTACGTTATCTGACACCAAAGTCCATGCTCTAACTATAATTACAATACAGTTGTCTCTTATACACTGAAATAAAATCTTAAGCATTTCTGCTGCAAGTTGTAACATTGATCTCTGGAGTAAACTTTTTAAAAAATTTAGAAGCCAAAGGTTCATTATTTATTTCCACAGATGCATCATAGTGACATTCTGTTTTTGAATAACACTTTAGGAATGACCATTTTATATTTGCAGTGCAAGTTTACTATAAATATTGCTGAACTGAATTGAATCCACTAAATACATCAGTGCATTAAAAAAAAAAAAAAGTTCTATAGTGAACTGTAAGCCAAAATTTCTTTAGTCATGATACTGCTGACCTGTGTGTTATGACCAAATAGTGATTTTGGCTTTTTAATGAACATTATGGTCAATTTGTTTAAAAGAAACATACTTCATTTTACAAATATTTACTTGGCAGAAATTTCTTTCATATTTATTTTTTAACGTCATCTAAAATCTTCAAATTATTTATGCATTCTCAGTCTAAG
>NW_007732729.1:19950-20999 GCF_000696425.1 Galeopterus variegatus
TACACAAGGAAAATAAATTAGAAAGGTGGGAGAACAGGATTTTGGAAACTAGTTATCACTGCTGAAATCCCAGGGAAAAATGTTTGAAGGAAATGGTGTCAAAGATGATGGCCAATTTTTTTGGACAGAAAACCTGGATGCATGGTGAAGACACAAAGGAAGGTCAGTTACTTTTCAGAGATGTAATGACGATGAGTTAAATTAGTTTCTTTGGCATAGTGTTCTGTCGATAATTATTATCAATAACTAGAAAATGTGTTATTTTTGCATTCAGTGGAAAAACATCATAACACATATCTACATTCAATTTCATACATGTGTATACGATGAATGTTGCTGGATATCATTTATTTCAAGAGGACTAATTTATCCTCAAACCGAATAAAATTAGAAACAGAATTTTAACTTCCTTCAAAAAAGAATATTAAGAACAACAGATAAATCATTCATCAAGCAGTCAAGTCAAAACAGAACTTTTGTTTGTTTAGCTGATTTACCTAAATGAAAACAAAATCATTTTTTGTCTATAAAACTATGTCCTCATCACAGTCCTTTAATATGTAATAAGTATTTTGGAATTTAATGTCTTTTATTTAGAAATTTCTTGCAAGGTACCAGAAATTAGAAATGGATACGCTCTATCTCAGAAGGAAATTTATAAGGAGAATGCACGATTACAATATAATTGTTACCAGGGTTTTGAATACAGTGAAAGAGGAGATGCTGTATGTACTGAATTTGGATGGAGACCAGATCCTTCATGTGAAGGTGATGTTATGTCTATTCTCTTTTTTAATCAATGTTATTATTATAATTACTATACATTAATTATATTTAGTTTAATTTTAATTAAGCAATTTATTTTTTATCAAAAATAGAGAACTAAGGGCCGGCCCCGTGGCTCACTCAGAAGAGTGCAGCGCTGGTAGTGCTGAGGTCGTGGGTTCAGATCCTATAAAGGGATGGCTGGTGCACTCACTGGCTGAGCGTGATGCAGACCACATCGTGCCCAGGGTTGCAATTCCCTTACCAGTCAAAAAAAAAAAAAA
>NW_007732729.1:22115-22845 GCF_000696425.1 Galeopterus variegatus
AAAAGCTCTCTGTTCACCTTCATCAGGGGAGGATGTTATACAGAGCCAAAGAGCTAATCTCAACTGTGTCCACTCACTAAAATATATGTCTGGAATGTTGTGTTCTACTCAGCCTACCTTATCTTAAAAGGGATGGTTTCAAACTATGATGGCCTAGAAGAGAGCGTATAGGTAGTAGAAGAGTTTTAGAAATCATTCCATAAGGAGATACACTACAGTGTGCTAATGACCATCTTGAGATTCTCACATTTACTAAAGGGAGCAGGCTTTTGAGGAGGGCTGCACAGTGAGTGAAAAAAAGAACAGTGTTATTATGCATGATCCAATGACCTTCTGAAAGGGTGACTTTTACAGATATGGCCGTACTGTGAGAGGAAAATGTCTTGAACTCTGAAGAGTCCTATGAACTTTAAATTGTATGATTCCTAATTCCATGTATAAATCTTAGTTTAGTTGTCCTCTTTTACAAAAATTAGAGTTAATTTTAAGTTAATTTTATACTTTTTTAAAAGAAACTTTTGGTCTGAGCCCACAAGTAGATCCTTAGAAATCCCGTCTTCCTCACAATTGAATGATCTCCACTTTTAGGCATTGTTAAGGAAATATTTTATTTTATTTTATTATTTATTTTTTTAATTTTATTTTGTCGATATACATTGTGGTTGTTTGTTGTTGCCCCTTACCAAAACCTCCCTCCCTCCTCCCACTCCTCCCTCCCACCCAACAATGT
>NW_007732729.1:22878-23541 GCF_000696425.1 Galeopterus variegatus
TCAGGGTGTATATTTAAATCCTTAATCCATTTTGAGTTGATTTTAGTATATGGTGAGGGGTGTGGTTCTAGTTTCATTCTCCTGTATATGGATATCCAGTTATCCCAGCACCATTTGCCGAAGAGGCAGTCCCTTCCCCAGTGGATAGGCTTGGTGACTTTGTCAAAGATTAAATGGCAGTAAGTGTGTGGGTTGATTTCTGGATTCTCTATTCTATTCCATTGATCAGTGTGTCTGTTTTTATGCCAGAACCATGCTCTTTTGGTTATTATAGCTTTGTAGTATAGTTTAAAGTTGGGTAGTGTTATGCCTCCAGCTTTATTTTTTTTGCTCAGCATTGCTTTGGCTACGCGTGTTCTTTTGTTATTCCATACAAATATCTCGATAGTTCTTTCCATTTCTGGCAAAAATGTCATTGGAATTTTGATGGGGATTGCATTGAATTTGTATATCACTTTGGGTAGTATGGCCATTTTCACTATGTTGATTCTTCCAATCCAAGAGCATGGGATATCTTTCCATCTTCTTGTATCCTCTCTAATTTCTCTCAGCAGTGGTTTGTAGTTCTCATTATAGAGATTTTTCACATCCTTGGTTAACTCAATTCCTAAGTGTTTTATTTTTTTGGTGGCTATTGTAAATGGGCAGGCTTTCTTGATTTCT